>NW_020526468.1:0-171249 GCF_003368295.1 Carassius auratus | reverse complement strand
AAAGTCCAGCAGGGGTTTCATTCTTCAAGATTGAAACTTTACAACACATTGTGAGAGACTTTATCACAAATGTTGAGATGTATTGCAGTAACCAAACGTGTTTAGGTATTGCTGTATCCGAGCGCCAAACACACAAATACAGAGACCACCAAGACCCACAGGAGAGAAGTTTTTGATTTTTTTTAGATATGACAGATAAACTATTATATAGCATAAAACAAGTTTTAAACACATGATATATATATATATATATATATATATATATATATATATATATATATACACAGTACAGACCCAAAAGTTTGGAAACATTACTATTTTTAATGTTTTTGAAAGAAGTTTCTTCTGCTCATCAAGCCTGCATTTATTTGATCAAAATACAGAAAAAAACTTTAATATTGTGATATATTATTACAATTTAAAATAATAGTTTTTCTGTTTGATACTTTCAAAATAATAATTTATTCCTGTGATGCAAAGCTGAATTTTCAGCATCATTCCACCAGCCTTCAGTGTCACATGTAACATCAGTCGATCACATGATCATTTAGAAATCATTCTAATATTCTGATTTATTATGAGTGTTGGAAACAGTTCTGCTGTCTAATATATTTGATGAGAAAGGTTAAATAGAAATGCATTTATTCAAAAAAACAAAAACAAAAAACCTAATAATATATTTCTTTACTATACATTTTTATTAATTTAACACATCCTTGCTGAATAAAATTATTGATTTTATTTAAAAAGAAAGAAAAAAAAATTAATGACCCCAAATTACTGACCAGTAGTGTATATTGTTATAAAAAAATATTTATATTTTAAAAACAGCTTTTTTTTTTTTACTTTTTATTCATCAAAGTATCCTAAAAAAGTATCACATGTTCTGAAAAAATATTAAGCAGCAGAACTGTTTCCAGCTTTGATAATGAATCGTCATATTAGAATGATTTCTAAAGGATCATGTGATAATGATCCTAAAAATTCAGCTTTGCATCACAGAAATAAATGATCATTTAAAGTCTAATACGTTTAAAAACTATTATTTTAAGTGTAATAATATTTCACAATATTACATTTTTTTTCTGTATTTCTGATCAAATAAATGCAGGCTTGATCAGCAGAAGAAAGCTTCTTTCAAAAACATTAAAAATAGTAATGTTTCCAAACTTTTGGTCTGTACTGCATATATTATAGTTTTTTTCAGAAATAACATGACAAATCTGGGTTTTAAAATGAATTTTCTGTAACAAGACTAAAATAATATACTGGTAAATTAATATTTGCTATTTATTTGTCTCGTGAGACTAGCAAACACTATCAATTTACTGAAGCGCTTGTTGAAAAGATAATGCACAGTTATTTAGTCCCAGACGCAGCTTTAGTGTGTGTGTGTTACCTGGTTGAGACGGAGTATCGTTCCCGCAGGTGTTTGCACGCCACTCCGGCCACTGTGATGTTTTAATGTCGTCCTTCTGAATGCCCAGGTTCGAGCCCTTGATAGTGACAGCTATTCCTCCTTTCAGGGGCCCGAACCTCGGCGTGATCTGAAATACATCAGAAGAAGAACACCCCAATTATGAGCCACCCGCAGAAAACACACAGATGACCAATCCCTCTAAAACAACAGAAAAAGAGGAATGTTTTCCCAGCAGTAATTCAGCAATGATCTGAGGTTTCTACTGATTTCTACTCAAACTGAAAACTGGAAAGGAGAACCAGAAAAGGGCTGTGTTTTGAGCTCGGGCTCGTCAGTGGAGACTCACGTCGGTGATCTGGGGGTCGGGACACTCTTTCGTCTCTTTCGAGGCACACAGCTGCTCGTACACACACACGCTGGACTGCGTGCACCACACACACTGATATTTGGGGTCGGCGTTCTTACACAGGCTGCAGTCCTTCACGTCCCAGAGAGCAGTTATACAGAGTGACTGAAAGAAAGCAATTGATTTTTTAAGTAAATCATCTAAATAAATAAGTCTTTTAATGTCATGTCAATGGCTTTCGGTGAGAAACAGCTGAATTTAAGTTGTTATGAGAAGTTTTCAAGCTCGATTTGTGAGTGAATCATTCTTTTGAGTCAAATCTTTTCAATGAATCAATGCATCTGATTTACGAACCAGTCTAAACCAGTCATCGTTTACTCGTGTCGGTCCAAACCTGTAGATTTTTTATTTTTTGCATGAAATAAGTAAATTATATATATAAAATGTAAAATTTAAAGTCTTCTAAAGTCATTCAATGGCCTTTTCCAAGAAAGTTTAAGTTGCTTAAGTTACATGAGATGTAGTGAAGACCAATATGTGAATGAATCGTTGTGTTGAGTCAAATCTTTTTAATGAATCAATGGATCTGATTTACCAAATTTACCAAGTTTTCTGTCCTTGTTTTCTCATTTTGGACCAAACATGTAAGAATTTATTTGAATTTTAATATTATATATTATATTATATATTATATTTATATAAATTATAACAGAACTATTATTTTCATGTAAATAACAAATCAATTAAAAACGTATGTAATAACAATGAATAAGGACGGTTGCTTACAATTAAAAAAAAAGATGCAAAAGCACCATATTTCATATGATTCGTGTGCTTTATCAAGACTTCTAAACAAATTCATCGGTCTGTGGTGAGAAACAGCTAAATTTACATTGTGAATGAATCATTCGTTTGAGTCAAACATTTCAACAAATCAGTTGATCTGATTCACAAACTGAATTGATCGGAGTCTCAAATTCAACTGATCCGACTCAATCCCAGATCATCGAGCTGCTGAGTTTAACATGAGAATCAGATTCCTTCATTTTTATCCATTTTTGAAGCTTAAAAACACCAGTCCCCGTTCACTGCAAGTCCACTGCAAAGAGCAGCCAGCGCATTCTTCAAAATCTCTTCTTTTATGTTCCACAGAAGAACGAGTCATACGGGTTTGGAACGGCATGAGGGTGAGCAAATGATGAAAAGCCAATTTACCGCTAAGACTGCTGTCGATCTTCTTTCCCGTGTGTTTGTCTCTCACGTGGAACAGGACATTGGTCTCGTGAGCTTTATCAAAGGAAAACTGAAAGAGACAGATCAGAGCAGCTTTCAGGAGCGTCTCATTCGGACAACAGCTCATCTTAGTTCAAAACATTCCTCTCCGTATCCACGGGCAGTTTGGCAGGAAGTCAAAAAGCAGCCGAACAGTATATGCTGCTCTCTCCTCCACATTAAACACTAGAGACCAAGTACAGGCTGGAGGCTTTCCAACAGGGGGAGCTATAATCTCAAACTCCCAGAAGAGCCGCTGAAGTGTGGGAAGGTGTCCCTTACATTGGTAATTGGTTGCATATCATTTAGCAAGAGCTTTTTATAGAAAAAGATTTAGAGAAGAGGAACAACAGTGTGCCTCGGGCGACATGCAGATAGAGAGAGAAACAGACCCGAGTGTGTGTGAGGACTAACCATATATCGCTGAAGGAGAAGAAGGGTCCCGGCTCTGTCTTGACATCTTCCTCAAACTTCATCAGCTCTGTTCCGATGGTGAAGTCACGACCCTGAAGTGTCACAGTTCACAAAACATCAGCAAAAAGCATCGTGAGGCATTTATTCACTGGAAATGATGGAGGAAGACAAGGGAAGATATTTGGAAAGAGATACAAGACAAATTCAGACGGATCTGTTTAGAGGAAAGTTCATTATGGTTTGTAATGGATTATGAATGCATTGTAAGAGCACTAGAAAAACTTTTCTTATTTAGTATTTTTTTCTTGCTGTCCAGAAAACATTTAACATCTAAACATCCTTTTATCCAAGACTGACTATGAAATTGGTAAAAAATTTGACTTGAAGCAAAATTTTGTAAAAATTATGACAATGTATGTTCTTACTAATATATATATATATATATATATATATATATATATATATATATATATATATATATATATATATATATATATACATACATATATATATATATATATATATATATATATATATTTCAAATAAATAAAATATTTAATATATGTTGAAGAGTTTTATTAATTTATTATTTTTATTTTTTAATAATGAAATTCAAACTACAACAACAACAATAATAAAACAATTTGCCAATGATATAATTATCTTAATTAATTGTATGACTTTTTTTTTCTTTTTTTAAAGTCACTGATTATATAAATAAAAAGTATTTTTAATATTTATAATATTAATACATGCTTGTAGTATTAATTATTTAATCTTTTTATTTAATTTATATTCTGTAAAGGTAAAATAATTAATAATTACAGTAATTTAAATATTATATTATGCATTAAAATATATTATATTATATTAGTATACAATATTTTAATGTTATATACTATAGTAAATATATTATAAGTGATTACAGCTTTTAAAGTATACTACCGTATTTTCCGCACTTTTTTTCATAGTTTGGCTGGTCATGCGACTTATAGTCAGGTGCGACTTATCAAAATTAATTTGACATGAACCAAGAGAAAGCATTACCATCTCCAGCCGCCAGAGGGCGCTCTATGCTGCTCAGTGCTCCTGTAGTGTACACTGAAGACATAGAGCGCCCTCTCGTGGCTGTAGACGGTAATGTTTTCTCTTGGTTCTAAATAAATGCGACTTATAGTCCAGTGTGACTTATATATGTTTCTTTCCTCATCATGTATTTTTGGACTGATGCGATTTATACTCAGGTGCGACTTATAGTCCGAAAAAATACGGTAACTTTGAAGTATACTCAACTGCTGCAGAACACCGACAGCTCAAGTATGGTTTGGGCTTTACAAAACTTCATAAACATGCAGTTTATTGAAATACAATTTTAACCAACATATAAAGCCCTACTTAATATATTACACAGTTGAGTCAAAGACAAAAGTGAAGAATAGCATTTGATGAGAAAAGATTGAGCGCATACAGATCTCACCTGGTACGGGTCCAGATTGATGCCCTCAAAACTGATCCGGGTTTTGTATCCGACCGGGATAAGGACGGGATCTGGGTTCTCGAACCGCGGACAACTCTTGTTCTAGAACACAGAGAAGCTGAGTCTGCTGAAGTCCACACTAATCTATGGCAATTTTCGGGGGCCGTTTTAAATTTACATCTGACATAAATTAATGAACATCCATTGAAACTGAAAAACTGGTTAACTATGATGATGTGTATGAATAAATTATTTTATTTGCAGCTGAAATCTAATATATCCTCATTGACATTGGCGACTGTGTCTAATTGCATAAAATCCATTTTTTGGTTTTTATTTTGCTGATTCAGCTAATGTGTTTTGCATTAAAACTTTCTGAGTAAAGTCATTTACTTTGTGTCCATTTCATCAGCCGTGTGTGGCTGTTCCAGGAAGCAGCAAATATCAAACAGAGTCGAGGCCATTTCTGAAATTGCTGGCACTGAATATCATGAAGTGGTTTAAAGAAAATAAAAATATAACATCTAGACCAGTTGGATGTGGTGCTTGACGACATGAATCACATGAAAGTAATCAAAGTGGCCCAAATCAATGGCGCTGATAGCAGACATACATCACCGAGACGTTTACTCAATGCGTGCTTTTTCATACATGTCATTTTTAGCCCATTTCCTCATCTGCAATACTGCTAAAACACTCTCCGTCGAAGGTTAGTATGAAAGTCAGACGATGTTTTTATTTGCCCAATACACATTCCTGGTCTTAAAGGAACAGTTCACCAAAAAAAATAAAACATTTCTGAAAATGTGCTCGCCCTTAGAACAGCCGAGATGTAGATGAGTTTGTTTTTTTACGGGAACAGATTTGGAGAAATGTAGCATTGCATCATTTGCTCACCAGTGGATCCTCTGCAGTGAATGGGTGCCGTCAGAATGAGAGTCCAAACAGCCGATAAAAACATCACAGTAATCCACATCACTCCAGTCCATCAGTTAAAGGGGGGGGGGGGGGGGGGGTGAAATGCTATTTCATGCATACTGAGTTTTTTACACTGTTAAAGAGTTGGATTCCCATGCTAAACATGGACAAAGTTTCAAAAATTAAGTTGTACGTTTGAAGGAGTATTTTTGTTCCCAAAATACTCCTTCCGGTTTGTCACAAGCTTCGGAAAGTTTTTTTCGAGTATGGCTCTGTGTGACGTTAGATGGAGCGGAATTTCCTTATATGGGTCCTAAGGCACTTCGGCCGGAAGAGCGCGCGCTCCCGTATAGCAGAGCACTGAGAGGCTGAGCACAGACTAACTGATCAGAGCGAGAGGGAAAAGTCACAAAAGAAGTGTGTTTAGGGACCAGTGGATGGAATTTATTTTTACAGAGCATCAACGGAGTTGTGCAAGTGTTTTTGTTTGTTCCCTGCATTTCGAAGATGCTTGTTTTACAAACAAGGCCCAGTTTGACGCCGGATTTGCACATCGTTTATTTCTTAAGGATGATGCAATCCCAACGAAAAAGGGTCACGATCGTGTGTTGGAACCGCAGGCGGTGGGTAAAACTGCTTCAAATATCTCTGCCTCCTTGTTAGTGCGTCCCCTCCCATGCCGGAGACCCGGGTTCGAGCCCCGCTCGGAGCGAGTCGTTGCTGCTGCTGCTCTCGTTCAGTTTCAGTCTCGGGATCTGATTCTGGATCATAAATATACGCTGAATCTGACTGTAAGCCATGGTTTGTTTTGGATGTTTTTTTTCCTCACGATAATGTCACAGCTTCCAAACGCTCTCAACGCAAAAGCCTACTGGCGCTCGTGATTCTTTAGCTCCGCCCACACGGCACGCCTCCAGCCGCTCGTGTTTTTCCGGGAAAAATCGGTACAGACTATCTTTCTCTTATGAATATAATAAAACTAAAGACTTTTTGGAGTTATGAAGGATGCAGTACTACTCTATAGGTACTCAAGATTAACAGGATATTGAGTGAAAACGAGCATTTCACCCCCCCTTTAATGTCTTATGAAATATAAAGAAATATTGGTGTTTATAAGGAACAAATCCATCAAGGCATTTTCTGAACAGAATACGAGTATATTGTCTAGGACAGTTTTCACTTGTAAACGGTGCTTGATCTGAGCATATTTCTCTCCTGATTCAGATTAGATTACTTTTTCACTGAAGAAAGCAATATTACGGATTATTCTGGAAACGTATTTTAGCTGAATGCAATACTTTGAAGTAAAAAATGTCTTAATTATGGGTTTATGGGTACTTTTTCACTTCTCAAGACATTAACTGCTGGACTGGAGTGCTGTGGATTATTGTGATGTTTTTATCAGCTGTTTGGACTCTCATTCTGACGGCACCCATTCACTGCAGAGGATCCATTGGTAAGCAAATGATGCAATGCTACATTTCTCCAAATCCCATGAAGAAACAAACTCATCTTCATCTTGGATGACCTGAGGGTGAGCACATTTTCAGCTATTTTTCATTGATTGGCTAAACCAATCTTTTAAAAGTTATCAAATTATTTTCCATTCCGTTCTTACCTGTCTGTGTTTGATTATATTGGCGCCGGTTTCGGCATCGCTCAGATCCGTGCAGGTGTGCGCCGCAATGTTCCACTGACATCCCCAAGCGCTGCTTACACAGGAAGTGCATCTGCGGAGAAACACGCCAGCCATTACAGCACAGCTTCAAATCAGACTTCCAGTTACATTTTCCATCAGTGTGTAAATGTTTGGAGTAAAAGCATATAGTCCCGGTGCACTTCAAATAATACTCATTCATCAGCAAAGTCCCAGAGCTCTTAAAAACACAAGGAGAAGGGGAAAAAGAGATGAGAGATCGACTTTCATGTGTGATGAATGAATGAGAAACTAAAGCAATTTCCTGCTCTTGGAGAAAAAAAACAAAAAAGTCTCTATAGAATCAAATTCAATTCCGGCTTCAGTGATGCGTTACAATTTATGAGTAAACCTCATCGTTACAGATGCTTGTATTCATTATACACACACTGGTGTCAGCATAAAGTGGGGACACACACTCGCTGACAATAGAAGCCCAGACAGCAAACGTACGGTGTATTTTCTGCTCTCCGGACTGTCGCTGCACAGTTGTAGAACTTGTACTCGCTGGACGCGAACTGCACGCTACCGTTCACAAAGATCTGAACTGGAACCGCCACAAAATCTACAAAAGAAAATACACAGAGAGGGTCGGGAGGAGGTCAGCCAATCACAGCATCAAAGTATTAAAGACACAGTAGCAAACACAGTCTTAAAGGACACTAAGGGACTGTTTTTGGAGAAGGAAACCATTATGAACGTGGAAATAAAGTGCATGTGTGGACTATATGAGCTATATTTCAAATTAAAGATAGAAATTCAATTCATAATGAGCTGCATTGGATCGCTCTGATTGTTTAACCAAATCAAGGTGTTAAATGGAAAGAATCAAAAAAAAAAAAAAACACTTCACAAATGTGACCCTGGTCTTAAGTCTCTGGGGTGTATTTGTAGCAATAGCCAAAAATAAATTTTATGGGTCCAAATTACTGAGTTTTCTTTTATGCCAAAAATAATTGGGATATTAAGCAAAGATCACGTGAAGATATTTTGTAAATTTCCTACCGTAAATATATAAAAACTTATTTTTTTGATCAGTAATATGCATTGCTAAGAATTCATCTTCTCAATATTTAGATTTTTTTTTGCTCCCTCAGGTTCCAGATTTTCAAATAGTTGTATCACGGCCAAATATTGTCCTCTTCTAACAAACCACACGTCAAAGGAAAGATGATTTATTCATCTTTCATATGATGTATAAATCTCAGTTTGAAAAAAATTACACTTAAGACTGGTTTTGTGGTCCAGGGTCACAAATTAGACTTTCAAGTTTCAAGTTAACAGCTAATGGAGGAGACTGACTTCTTTTATGGTCATTTATTATTATTATTATTATTATTATTATTATTATTATTATTATTATTATTATTATTATTATTATTATTATTATTATTATTATTATTTGTCCTTTTTGTAGCTTTGACAGGTCAAGAACCGTTGAAAACGGGTGTCGAATATGTACAATTTCTCATTTGGGGTTTTAAAATAACAAAATATATGTTTGAAATAGCATGTAAATCATTAAATAATGAATTAAAAAATAAATATTACAATACATTTTACTTTTAAATAATTTTTAATAAAATTTCTTGTATTTAAAAATAACATTTTATAAATAAATAAAATACACTTTTTATTACAAAAAAGAAAAAACATTAATTAAAATACTATTTGATTTAATTTAGACTATAGATATAACTCCAAATAATTCTGGACCATTTTAAGAACTGGACTGCTAGATTACATGAACTCTAGTAATATTAATCATTATTATTATTATTTAAAAAACAAAAGAATAAATAATTTAAACAAAAATAATACGATAAATACATTATTGCTTTCATTAATTCAAATTAAATGCCGCATAATTGCTTTAAATACCACATCATTCTAGAACATAACTGGATTGCTACGTGTACACAGACAATAACTTAAAATTGTAATGAAATGAAATTCAAAATACTAAATAATTCAGGTGAGACAGAAAATGAGAAGCTTTCAGGAACAGACAGCGCTTCATTAGTGCTAGGGTGTTTAGAAACAGCACTTTAGAGAGTCTGACACACATATTGTGTGTCCCGTGTTGTGAGAGACGTACCTTGGTGCGCAGGTGTCAGCGGTATTAGATGCTGCTCAGGTAAGCGACAGCTGATTCGGCCGTCCACCATCCTGGCGTTGCTCTGATAAGAGCCGAAGGCACACAGGATCCGGTCTGAATCTCGGAGGATCGGCAGCCATCGGAGGTTTATCTCAACCTGAGGGAGATATTACAAACTCTGAACTCACACACTTGTGTCGATATGAGAGAATGGAGCAAAACAATCCATCACTTCAGTCGGAAATCTTTGCATGTACTACATACAGATTCCAAGGACATGACTGCTTTGGGTTTGTTCCATGCAATTCAATGCACAAATAATGCAATCATGATGATGTTCATTGTGTTTATGTGCAACCGCCAGGCCATGGCTCCACCACAAGATTTCCAATCTTTGTCTGAATAATTAAGACTTCATAAGAATCTCCTTGAACAAATAACATTTCTCTAAAGACAACAGCTATAAGCGTCCTGTAAATACACACATCTTGTAATCAGAGAAGGTGTTTTATCGCAGCACACAACACAACGGCAGCACCTTACTGTAAACACGCCATCAGCGCCCATTGTGTTTTCACCGTCTGTTCACCAATATGGCCTCATTGTGTGGGAGTCGTGCTCAGCTTTTCTCATAATCAGCGCTGAACCGTCTGGTTTAAAAATAAGACTCTGGTAATTGTGTCCGCGACACTCAGCCTGGTACCTGCTGGGACTTCAAGCAGCTGAGATTCGGCGGGTGGAAAGAGACGATTTTCACACACTCTTGCCTTGGACTCCACAGCCAACCGTTCTTTTCCTCCGAGCGACTGCACTCCGATCTCCTGGTGCATCTACACAATCAATAACGCATTACAACATAACACTCCTCATGCTATTAAAATACAACAATATTACAAATAGTGCTGTCAAATGAGTAATCACATACAAAATGAAAGTTTTGTTTGCACAATACACATACATACAGCATATATTTAGAAAATATTTACATGGCTATATTTATATTAATATAATTCATATTATAAATAAATACATTTAATATATAAACATAACACATTTATCTGAACTACATACATACATGTGTGTGTATTTATACACATACACATACATATATTGTGCAAACAAAAACTTTTAATTTGGATGCGATTAATCGTTTGACAGTACTATTTATTAAATATGTTCAGGGAAAACGATATATATATATATAGAGAGAGAGAGAGAGAGAGAGAGAGAGAGAGAGATTAATATAAAAGTGTATGTAAATATAGAATATATAAGTAAATGTAAAAATCCATTAAAATATAAAATTATATAATTAAAATATATTTAAAATAATTAAATTATATATTTATAATATAATATAATACAAGATAATTAAAATATAACACTAATTAAAGAATATATATGTAGTATATATATATACACTATAAAAATATGATACAAAATTTTTTTAATTTATACTTAATATAATTTATATTTAAATACTATATTAACTATATTAATATAGTATTTAAATATAAAATAAAAAATAAAGCACTGTCAAAAATACCATTGAATTATAGAAGGATAAAAAAGAACATTTAAATAAGCATTCATTTGTGTTTGTTTTATTTATATTTTTAGCTTAAAAACATAACAAAATATGTATAACTAGTATATACAATGAATACGATATAAATATAACACTATACATATCCCATTTTATTTGTTATATATATATATATATATATATATTTTTTTTTGTAAATATATATTTTTTATAAATATAATTTAATATAACAAATTATATATTTTTTTTGTTTTGATGCCCTCAGTGTGAATCTACAATTTTCATAGTCATGAAAATAAAGAAAATTCTTTGAATGAGAAGGTGTGTCCAAAATTTTGGTCTGTACTGTATATATTCCTATTTAAGCAGAAACAGAGGCTGGATTCAAACTTAATAAAACGTAGACATATTTTAAGTAAGTAAAAAAAATAAAAAAATATGGATACCTTCCCTCCAGGACACACCAGCCACAGTACGGATCTCTCTGAGCGACGCACGACTGGCAGTCTAACTTCAGATGGCAGGCCTGTACGGGCACCTTCGTGATCTGCACCACCCCAAAATAATGACACGATTAAAAAAAGTTGCACTCATTAGAGCTCTGATGCATCGAAAGGATGCAATGCAAAACCATTCACAATTCAGCAGATCATAGGTCCCAAAGAGACAATAGTCAAAAAACAATACAAAGTAGTATTTTGAAAAGTAAATAAGTTTATACTGAAACGAACTGATCTAAACGAACCCTGTAAGTTACTCAATTCAAGCGGAATCAATTGCAGAAAATGACAGAGAAGACAACAAACAGCAAAGCATGAAGGATTTCAATACATCACCGCCTTGTAAACACTGCAATTACACCACCGTAAGGTCATAAGCTCAGCAAGACGTACACTATATCAGTGCCTTTAAAAAATACACAGGTATATTTCAGCACCAGCAGGAGCCGTAACAATAAAAGCCGCTGGAACAGTCGCAATCATGCGTTCCCTGAGGTCGAGGCGGTGATAATCAAAGAGACGCTATTTAATACACCGTCTGTGATAAATGACTCCAGCCCCGTACCTTTTTCTCAGTGGTGATGTACAAGTGCGCCTGGGTTTCGTCAAAGAAAAGGTTCTTATTTACATAGCCGCTGGTTTTGTAACCCGGGCCGGGGTTGTAAGCCTCCGGATGGCTTGACAGATGTACCTGGGTAAAGACAGAACAATACACAAAGAGAAACCTGCAATTAAAGAGTCGAGCACAGAACCGGACACATCTGTCATATTCACGGACCACACAAACCCCCTCAGTGTGTCCCACGCAAAACCTGACAACGTGTCAACCCTTAACTAATAGCCTACAAGCCACATAATGACCATAAAACTGTCCGTTTGCAGGAAACTCTAGACTGTTTTTATCCATCTATCGCTCAATTTCATCCGTCTGTCCTACAAATAATCAGCTCTAACAAAGCTTTTTATTGGGATGTACCAATTGGACTCATGTGGAGCGAGAGGTTCATTATTTCTAATACATCGTCTAACGTGTTTAGTTGTGTCTTGCTTCGGTGACAGTAATATCTTTTTCTCTTTCATCCCTCTGTCAGAGATTCGCCACGTTCACCCCTCCAATTCCCTCACCTGCCAAAGCCTAAACTCCAGCTTTGTGACGCGCATGCTAACTCAGGTGTGTGACACCAGCTAGCTAGCTGGTTGTAGCGGTTCACTAATTGGTTGTCTCAGATTTCTGGAGATGCTCGGTTCCTCAACATTTCCTTAACAAGGCCTATTTTTTCGCCATCTTCCTACTGGCTGTCAATTTTTAGGTTATTTTTACACTACGGGAAAGTTAGTTAAAGGGTTACTTCACTCAACAATGAGTATGGTGTCATTTACTTATCTTCATGTTGTTTCCAACCAGTATGACATTTTATTTTTAGGAGAATGAAAGGAGAACTTTTGAATACTGTGCTGGTCGTTCTTTTCCATGTAATAATAAACGAACTGATGCTTTCAAGCTTCAAAAAGACACTAAGTTGTGATACAATTATAAATGTACAGTAGTATGACACTGACAATCAGTTGAACTCCAGAAGTGAATCAGTTTGATTCATTAATGAATCACTTAGAGTAGTTCTGTGAAGTGCATCAAATGATTCGGTGAAAAGATATGACTCAAAAGATTCATTCACATTACTAATACTTCCAGGATGAACAAAGGAGAAGATTTCAACTCAATAATGACTAATATGTTGATCTTTTCCTCACAAAAAACTATTATATGACTCCAGGAGACTTGAGAATATAGTTCATACTGAAAGTCACATGTACAACTTTTATAACAGTTGTTTTTTAATCATTTTAAAGCTTGGTAGCAGTTATTCTCATTCCATATCATTGTATTAAAAACAATTAAAGCGCCTCTATTACATAATTTTGAATATTGCCTTTCATGCAGTGTGTATTATTTGCATAATGCCCATCTTTGCTCTACGTTGGCCGGCTGCGAACAACTTGACCTGGCCTCAAACACAGTAGTTTGCTCATGTGGTTAACATCATGCTGAGAAGCCGCTGTGTCCTACGCTGTGAAAGGAAATTCGTTTTATTTTCACTTCTGAAAGATGAGGCTGCAGAGGTTAAATTCACAGCAGTACAACCCCAATCTTTTTTTGTGTTCCCATTATTTTACTGCCGACTGCTTTTCTAATCTCAGGGAGATCATTGCAGGATTCACAAAACGCTTGCTCTTGAAAGATGAATCAGTTCCCAGTTTATCTGGACCAGCTGGATCCACTGAATCACAGCCTGCAAGTATGATAAATAATAGATGTTTATATTTTCTATCTAGCGCTCCAAATATGAAACTATGGCAATGCGCGTATCGTTTCTGGCCAATTGCAGCAGTGTAGGCTCGTGAAAATTAGGGGTTTAGAGAGACTGAATCTTAGAACTGCTTTGAATGAATCGTTTGAGAAACTTTAAAAACATTGGTGATATTAAATGCATATTTTGACAAAAAATAAAAGCATTTTTTGACCTTTTATGAATGTAAACCTATTGTAGGAGATTCCTAAAACAATATTAAATCACATTCAAATATCATTCTGTAGTGTTATTCTTAAATAACTATAAATACATTCCCACTTATATTCCCACAAAGTGGTGAAGCACTTCAATGCTATGGGCTGTAGCACCTCTGGATGAGGGTTTGTGCACCGTGTGAATGCAGTTTTTTTAATTTAACACCGCTTATCTCACCTTGATCACCTCTCCGCCATTGTGTCCCAGAAAAGCAATGGTGTGATCATTCTCGACAGCCACTGCCACCGCAGTCAGCAGGTTCTGTCTGATGAAGACCGGAATGGCCTTCAAGGCAAACTCCTGTCGACTGGCCAACGGAGATGGGAGAAAATCGGCTCCACACTTATACTGGTTCACAATGTCTTTCTGCAAGATAACAAAGAGTTAAGGGAAACAGACACTAATATAAAAATGAAATCAGAATGTACTATTTATATGCTACTCGCCTTGTCTTAATCTTAAAAAAGTATAAGAATTTGCTCCAACTCTAATACATTTTTTCTACAAGTCTACATTTTTCCTTGCATCTTCTTTCAATGCATCACAGAAGTTAAATGGGTTACAAAAGAACATATTTTGTACATCTCTACCCTTCGGGTTGCTAAATGTTAAGCACATAAAAATGATTAGTTCTTGCTGCAGTTTTACATTAAACTAAAGCATAAAATACAGGTAAGAAAGTATGTTTTCTCCCATATAAAACGTATATGGGACATTATCTTTTGTTGTTTAATAGAGATGTGTCCCTGTGTGTGGGTAAAACCCTTTATTTCCATGTGAATGACAGGTGTCAGTGCAGAAAAAGAAACTACTTTATACAACCCTTGGAAGAGCAAAGTGTTAGGTCCAGAAAAAGCTAAGCATTGCCAGTTGTTAAACTAGCAATAAATACATTTTCCACTTAGTGTTATTGATCAGTGCTGTTACTTACATCGTGTTTGACACACGGATCATCTTTACTGGACGTGTAGGGACTCTCCACAACTAATCTGTCGTCAATCTTGCCATTGTTTGTGTAACAAGCAGTAACGATGGCCAAGAGTTTCTGGTTGATGTTTTTAAGGGGATACATACACAGAGCTGATTCGGTGGCCCCTTCCTCTGAGCTAGCTACCACAAACAGGACTTTATCCCACTCCCGGACATTCCCATACTCCGCGGATTCAGTTATGGCCTGTGCTAGCACTTTCCCCGGTTCGGTCAAATACGCAGCCTGGACTTTGTTGTAGCGATTCTTCGGACCGCAACTAAGCTGAAGCTCCGTGTACGAATAATAGTGATTGTCGTTTTCGCAGAGGCGTGAAACAAAAGTAAAGTTCTTGTTGTCCGTTCCGCCGAGAGTGCGTGAAAAGAGGAAGTAGACGAAGTTGTCGTTTTTGAAGGCAAAGCGGAAGTCATGCAGGTATCTGGGCACAAAGGGAACCGCCTGGACCGTAGACGCCTCGATGATGCTCTCGAACACGACCCAGTCGTGGTAGTTCTGCACGATTCTGGTGCTGATGAGTTTGGAGCTGTCCATGCTTCCGTAGCCCTTCCCGACTAGAAAGACGCTGAACGGTTTATCATCGATTTCAAGCGTGGCCATGACTCCCACCACGGAAACGTGCTCTTCAGTGCTGGTGGCGTAGGTCCGCTCCCCTTTGCTGTCGCTGTAGTATATCTGCTCTTTGACATTGGTGAGGTTGAGCAGAGAGCAGATTCCTCGGTACAAACTCCCACAGACTATCAGTGACCCATTAGCCGAATGAACCAGCAAGAGTTTATTGGTGTTGTTGGTATCTTTCAGGTCCTGGCAAGTAGACACCGGAGGGGTGCATCCCCTCGCATCTTTCTTGGGCCCTGTTTCAGCTCTGGCCTCAAGGTGCAATGAAGAGTTCAACTGATAAATGGCATTGACCGCACCCAGGTAAACGCGACCGGACTGTGGGTCTCTTGCCACGTTATTGATGGGTGTGTCCGTGGAAAACTCCAGTATGGACTCTTCAGAGAAAGCAGTGGTTCCTTGTAGCACCAGTAAGAACGCTGGTAACCAGGTGGCCATTGCTGGAAAAAGAGAAAGAGTCTGAATTAGGATGCAAAGTTCAGTTGTTGGGGTGTTGAATTGCGTGGTCAAGCACATATAAAAGTGAGGTTAATTGGTAGTGCTAGATTAGTAAATCACTATGACACACAGAACACCGCTAGAACATTGTAGCAACCACATAGAACACCCTAGAAACCACCCAAAAACATAAACACCTATTAAAACATCCCAGCCACACCCGAGGAACATACTAGCAACCCCCGGAAACACCACAGAAACTCCCTAGAACAAGTACTCAAAACTTCATAGAACCCCCTTTGAACACCATGACTACCCAAAATATCACAGAAATCCAACCAAACAACTACCCCCACTCAACAACAACAACAACAACTAACACCCACTAAAACATCCTATCAACACCTGATCAACATCTTAACAATCCCTGGAAAGTCCTTAGAGCGACCACTCAGAACATAACATAGAAAGGACCTCTACTGCCCTGAAAGACAGCGGAGACCAGGACAACTAGAGCCCCAGATACAGATCCCCTGTAAAGACCTTGTCTCAGAGGACCACCAGGACAAGACCACAGGAAACAGATGATTCTTCTGCACAATCTGACTTTGCTGCAGTCTGGAATTGAACTACTGGTTTCGTCTGGTCAGAGGAGAACTGGCCCCCCAACTGAGCCTGGTTTCTCCCAAGGTTTTTTTCTCCATTCTTTCACCGATGGAGTTTCGGTTCCTTGCCGCTGTCGCCTCTGGCTTGCTTAGTTGGGGTCACTTCATCTACAGCGATATCATTGACTTGATTGCAAATAAATGCACAGACACTATTTAAACTGAACAGAGATGACATAACTGAATTCAATGATGAACTGCCATTAACTATCATTTTGCATTATTGAGACACTGTTTTCCAAATGAATGTTGTTCAGTGCTTTGACGCAATGTATTTTGTTTAAAGCACTATATAAATAAAGGTGATTGATTGATTGATTGATAACATAAACTCTCTGAAGAATCCCAGCCATTGCTGTAAAAAGTGAACGAACGAACACAATGCTACATCTCTCTGCCCATTCATCCCTTCTGAGAAACATTCTTCATATTAAAAAGCCTGACGGGGCTCAGCCTGGGTGGCTGTTTTATGATGTTAACCTGCCATTCCCTAGAGCTCCATCGAACCATCGAAGTGATAACGCATTCACCCTGAGGGTTGAGTTAATTTCAGCTCTCACATTCATTTACATAAAACCCGTGCCCTTCTATCGGCAATTTTCATCTTTTTTTCACCTTCTCCCTGCTGATCACGAAGCTCATTTATTACAAATTCCATTTCTTCACGTAAATGTAGCTGCCCTTTTTAGTTCATACCCTTAAACATTTCTTTTTAATTTGGAAAGGTGGCTTAAATTGGTTTATGCCATTCGTCCTCTTTTCGGGAATTGGTTTGTTATTCTTTTACTTGGTACTGAGAACGTTTTTGTTCTTGTCTGATGTGTTGCAGCAGTTTAGATTGAAATCAGATGTAGATGCATGCTAAAGTCGCTAAAGTGTGACCAATCATCCAATGAGATCTCTGCAGTTTCTCCTAGACAGAAAAAATTTAGTCTTTTGCTTGTGTCCCCAAATTTCCCTGTAAGAAAATCACAAATTAGGTCTCTGTAAAGTCAAAGTTCTTTCTCCTAAACTGCAGTGAGTTCAAATGAAGACCAAAATTAGTATTTTGCTTATGAGTAAAGCTAATAAATGGATAGATACTCAAGATTTTTCTTGTGTCTACAAGTGTGACTGATCTTTAGTAGAGAAAAATCCCCAAAGAGACTAAATGGAGAGCAAACAGACTTGTTCTTGTTCTGAAAGCATGAATGATCCTCTTTGTAAAGACAAACCACCAATGAGATCTCTGTAATAACTAATAACTGACGAATAATGACAAAAAAAGACCTTTTCTTGTGTTTGAAAGTATGACTGACCCTGTAAATAAGACAAACCTACAGTATAGGAGAAAAAAATCACCAACAAGACTAACTAGAGAGCAAATGGAGACTTTTCCTTATATCTTCTAATCTTCTGCTTCTAATTTTTAGAAGAAATTTCAACAATTTCTCTATACTCAGATTTGAAGTCTCCCATTAAAAGTCAGTTTTGATAAAAACATTTCTCATCAAAAGTCTCCCAAAGCCAAATGATCTGAGCTGTAATCCACATCTACTCTTTCTGTCTGTGGAGAAACATCTAAGATGAAGCTGATACTTTAATGTATCATTTGTGTCTATTATTCTTGGAGAAACATCTGATGCAAAGTTGATGCTCCAATAACTTTCCAGAGCTAAGAAGCACCAATCTGTGAGCGATTGCATTTTCCTCAGAGATTTACTTTGGGACTGGGTTTAGGAGCTCTATGGAAGCAAAGACCACCACAATGCATTTGCCTGCAGGTGCTTGAAAGGATTCATATAATATTTAACCTCTAATTTAGGAAGACAAATAACAGCATTTACTGACAGCGCTAGACCTGAAAGGACATTTCAGCAGCTCTAACTCAATACTGAGCTCATGGACACTAAGGAAATGGGACGTGGACATATAGATCAGTGACAGAGACTTCGGTTAAGAATCACACATATATCATCAGGGATCCAATTACCCTGACATGTGTGTTCGTAATGCAGGACACAAGGTCAAGACACACTGGCCTGTGTCCATTAATTCTGTTATTGCAGTCAGCAGCCTTGGAGAAAACGTAGCCGTCTGTCTCAATTAAGCCAAATGACAAAGCGCAGGATTCAAATGCTAATTTGTTGGGGTGTCGAGTTAGTATAACGGTGAGGTTAATTAGCAGCACTTACTAGAAATGTAGCTCAAGTGGTAGAGCATTGCGTTAGCAAGCGCAAGGTTGTGGGTTCGAATCCCAGGGAACACATGTTAGGAGAAATTGTTATCCTGAATACAACATAAGTCGCTTTGGATAAAAGTGTCTTAAATTAAATGCATTAATTTAGAACAAATATTTTCACTATTGCTCATACAGTACTAACGTAGTGTTTTACAGACATGAATAATACCTCAAACCACATGTGGTTTGTTGAAAAGAGGTGCGCTGTTACTTTTATAAGCAATCAGACATATCATCTCGTTTAAATCACATTAAGCCTTAAAGTTCTGCATAACAAACACAATGGAAACCCATTCCAGCAACCTCTATATTATCATAAAAACCCACCGGAACATCCTAGCAACCTGCACAAATTCACGCTCACGTTCACTAAAACGAAAATGTAAAAAAACAGTTGAAATTATCACATAGCAGAGGAAAACAACACAACAATGATATACTTTTGTGTTCAACCGAAGAAACAAACTCTGACAAGTTTAGAAGAAGTGGAGGGTGAGTAAATGATGGCAATTTTCATTTTTGGGTGAACTACCCCTTTAAATTAGTTCACTGATGAAAACATACCGAGTGTGTTTTGTGTCCATAATCTTACATCGTTAATGCCCTAAAATCTAAGGACATGTGCATACATTATACTTTAGTTTTTTCAAGTACATATACATATAAATACATGATTATACATTATCACATGACACAGTATGTTTTCTCCCTACTGAAGTGCACTCCAAATGATATCTGGAGCAAAGCTGTTTCTGGGCTGAAGGGCAAAAAAATAAAAGGCTCCAATGAACCTCCCTTGTTTAAGCATGATGAAAGACAAAAACCTTTTTATTAAAACATGCAAAGGGTAAACTTTTCCCAGACACAAACTTCTTCGAGAGACAGAGTCTTTAAACTCTGATTAGGCCGACCGAATTCCTGCCTGCTCTTTCTCATTGTACACAGCATGTAGCTTCAAAGATTCATTCGCTTATGCATGCAAGTCGCTCACATCCAACCCCAAAAAACGTCTGCTGCCACACAAATTCCCTCAGATGTGCGGTTATAGGTCATCGTGTGTGGATGACGTCGGATAACAAACTCCTAATTTACCCGAGGACAGATACTGAATTAGCCGAGGGCAAACGTGTCTGATAAATAAAAAGCAAACTAGTAATGTGCTAATGAAGCAAAAACATCTGGAGGAATCCGAGTGGAGAACCGGGAGTGTTAAATTATAACTATACCGAAGAACAGAGGGGTTTACCTCCAGGAGAGAGACCGAGAGAGAGAAAAGAAGACTCATTAGTGTAGGTTTATTATTGCCTGCGAGAGATAATCCTGTTTTCTCCTCAGTCAGGCGAAGGAACAAAACACCTTACAAAACAGGCGGGAAAATAAAGGGCCTTGTTAGATCTCGCAGGCTTTCAGATTCGCCGTGTGCCACTTCAAGGGAAGTCCACATGTGCCTTTCACCTGGGTCCCTGAAGATTACAGCATGCAGTCAGGTTCGAGCTTTCAGGCGCGCAAAAAGCTACATCTCAAACAAAAACATTCTGTAATGACTGCAAAAACATACAGAAATAATGGTAAATTCTGAAAGACTGAAAGAGGGAAAATATACAGTATATGTGCTAATGTTAGTTAGGGTCAGGTATTTAGGGGTTTGAACAGAACTTGTTTGTTCATTAAAGATGGCAAAATTGTAAGAGTTGTAGACTGGCAGGTAGTGCACATTGTTCAACATGCTGAATAAAGGAAACAAGACACAAAATAAAAAAGAACTGAAATAAATCTGAATTAAAAAGGGAAAGAAAAAATGAATGACAAAGTAATGAAAATTGACAAAATAATATAATTTTCCATGTCTGAATAAATGCAAAGGACCCCAATAATAATAATATTAATAAAATAAATAAATAATAATAGTAGTAATTTAACAGTCTGATTCCCAATAATATCCATACAGAAAAAAAAAAATCATAATTAATAATTATATAATGGGAAATTCCCAGTCTACAAAAAGCCTGTAAAAGCCTCTTTAACTGAATG
This sequence comes from Carassius auratus, assembly GCF_003368295.1. Lineage (NCBI taxonomy): Eukaryota > Metazoa > Chordata > Actinopteri > Cypriniformes > Cyprinidae > Carassius > Carassius auratus. The sequence continues at coordinate 150,037 of NW_020526468.1, read as the reverse complement.
AATAATAATCTGAATTTAAGTATTGTAAATTAATAATAAAAGATAAATAAAGGTGAATAATGGCAAAGGCTAAATAAATAAATAAAACAAGTGAATGATTATATAATGGATATAATTCATAATGGAATATTTTCACTGGTTGTGTCTGTGTGTGTATATACATAAATATATATATATATAAATACACACACACACACACACACACACACACATATAATAACAAAAAGAGAAAATACACATAAATGCTAACGCTAGTCAGGGTCAGGTATTTATCCTTTAGCACTGGATAGTATAAAACAATAAATAATCTGTAAATAATTTTTGACGTATTTCTACAGAAAGTGTGTTTTCAGTATACAAGCATTTAGATGTCAGCCTCAAAGCCTACAGACAAGATTTCATGGACTTTTAATAAATGGAAAAAGAGAATGACTTCTACACTTCTTATCAAGAGAGAATGAAGAGCACAATAAATAAAAGAAATCACCGGGCTGAATTTGGTCAGCGGGGAGTCTGCGGCTCCTGTGAGCCCGACACCTCTGAAAGTTCCTGTCACAGACGCCATTGAATTTCCATATGAGTGATTATCCCGCCCGCCTCTTCATTTATTTTCATTTGATGGAGCGCGAAGCGGTTGGCTGTGGTGACCGGGCCGGCGGTAAGAGCAATTAACAAACAGGCCGGAGGACTAGAGCGTGGCAGGACAGCGCCTCTGCGGTGTGTGTGCTGTGACCGTCCACGTTTGGCCTCATCTGAGCGTTTATTGTTCACCACCAGATGTGCTCCCTCACAAACACACATCTGTCTGCATGTTGGGACTGGATCCAGCACTTACTGGTCCTCTTTGCACCTTCTGGAACGCATGGAGTGTGTGGACGGTGGACACAGCTGGCCCAGGCCAAACAAGATTAAATATGGAACGGTGGTTAGAAATTCTCCACCAATCCCATTCGATTATCCATCTATCCTTTCCTCTGTGCCTTTCTCTCTCTCGTGACGATTTCTCATTTGTTTTCCCCTTATTTTCCAGTCAGACACTTGGAACTCTTATGACGCCTCAGTGAATCTATTACACACCTTATTGTCTCTAACTTTGCATCTTTTAAGTCGGTGGAACCGTGAAGCTTGATTCTTCTTCTGTGCCTCCATTTCACGGAGAACCAAGAGGAGTTTCTTTCATTTTTGGCCTTTTGGATCGATTTATTAATGCTACGACGTTGTGAAATTCTGTCTTAATAAAAACTTAAGTAGTTTGGTCATTGCTAAATCTGAATAAATAAAATAAAATAAAGTGAATAAAATAAAAATACATAAATACATACATACATAAAAATTATTAATGAAATTAGAAAACAAAAAACTAAATGAAATAATTTCCCAGTCTGAAAAAAAAAGCCAAAAAATAAAAAATACGGCCATTTGATTTCTTAATCATTACTTAATTTTCATCTCAAATGAGCATTTTTATCAGGCTCGTAAATTATGTTCATTTATTTCACTTTAATGGCATAGAAAGGGACCTATACATAGCCACTAAAGCCAAATGAATGAACTTAAACATAGGAGCCTGAAAAAAATGCTAATAATAATAATGAAATGACAAAAAAAAGGTAATTTCTCAGTTGAAAGTAGAAAAAAAAGAAAAGAAAACAATTATTTAAAAAATTTAACGATAAAACAATGAAAATATGACATAATAGTAATTACCAAGTCTGAAAAAAGTCATCAAAAAGTGTGTTTGTGTGTGTGTGTGTGTGTCTGTATATGACATAGAGAGTAACACATTATTGCAGGTGTCTGAATTTTACCTGCCAGCATTTAAAAAGAAGAGTGCTTTAAGTTTGAGTATATTGAGTGTATTGTGAAAATACCCCCCAAAAAAGTAAAAGTTGAACAGCACTTACTAAAACATGCACTGATGAGGTCAATGTGGCACACATTACTAACTGTCCAAAACAATTACTGTCCTATATTGAATATTGTAGGCACAGTACACAAAACTTTCCATTCCAAATATAGCTGCAGGAAAGAGAAAAGAGGGCGAGTGTAAAATCAGGGTCAAAGGTCAGAGACGAGTAGTGACTGAGCTCTAGATGTGTGCATGTGTGTGTTTGTAGACCCTTCCAAACGTCAGATCGTGCCTGTAACACCTGTGCGCTTCGAACCACCATCAGCATCTTCAGGCGCAATGTCAACACGACGAGAGAAAAATCAATCGAATTCTCCTCGCACCGGCTGCTAAATAAATAAAGCCAATAAAAGCTTTGCAGGTCACTGACAGTGATGCACACCGCTGCTCTGCTGGGACTCCAGGACCACGAGTGTGTCTATTATACCCCATAATAACAGCAAACACTCACAGATGTTTCATTTTTCTTTTAAAGTCAGATTCATAATAGCGAGAATAATAATAACAGCAGGGGGATTTGTTCTTGTACGCTGAGAAAACGGCAAAACGTGATCTGTTTTAATCAGGGTCTATGTCTTTTCCACTCGAAATATGATTTTTGTGTTGTAGAGAGTGTTTTATGCAGTGGAGAGTGCTTGTGCTCATTCTGGTTTCGGAGTCTCCGACAGCACACAACGCTCAGCGCTCCCGAGCTGTCAGTCAAAGAGCCGCTGGGTAACTGCAACACAAACATAATTATCAGGCAGTGATGCTTCTGCATTACAGAGCCACCCAAACTCAGCAAATCCCCCGGTCTCTACACACTAATGAGAGCCTTTAACCAGCACTGACACACACACACACAGAGAGAGAGAGAGAGAGAGAGAGAGTAATACAATACTGCAGGACAATTCTGAGCTGTTTGAATTATAACTACCAGCATTAAAAAAAGAAGAGTGTTTTGACTATTTTAATGGATTGTGTGTTACAGGTCTAAAGGACTGACAATATTGCACTATTCATTAAAAAAAAAATAATAGACAGTAATGTAGATAGATAGATAGAAACAGTCAGATAGATAGATAGAAACAGTCAGCTAGATAGATAAATAGATAGATAGATATAAACAGTTCGGAGAGAGTCGGTGCACCGAGAGCGGCGGCTGATTAACTCCGTGGAGACAGGCCTGACCTTTCCTTAAGATCAACATACACACGTCTGCGCTTTCACCACATCCTTCTCCACCAAATGTCACCGCTGTAAATGAGCGGAGACACCCGCCAGTCCCCTCACCCGCCGTCCGGCCTCCTTTCTGTCCCTTCAGCACTTCTGAAAGTCTCCGGCCGAACAGCACATACTCCAACAAAAGAGCCTCTACACAAAGAGGTCAGAAATAGCGCTGCACGCTCTCCTCTCATGCTAAGGTGATACTCGCTGTGTTTTTGCACAGGCCAGCAGTTATCACATGCATTTATCTCTCACACACCTGGTTGGGTCCAGCGCAGGTGTCATGAGGACAGTGGCTACCGGTCACACCTGACCCCGCTTGTCACCCTGTGGTCAATGGATCTAAAAATAGCTCTTCTGTTAGAAACCAGTGCCATGCATCCAAACAGACTGACATCTGATCCTTAATTATATTTCTCTCCTGCTTTGGTGCTGGTGGGACTCATATCGCATTAGTTATCCCTCTCTCTGTCCATCTCTCTGTTGATCTCGTGTGTGATAGCAGCGACTGACATGCAGACGTGTCGGATAATTAGGTTCTGGAATCAGGGAGATGATCAGGGAGCTGTCAATCACAGCAGCCGGCCGGGGGGCGGTCAGGAACCATTCAGAGAGCCAGCCATTCAGCATTCAATAACGCCTTTAAAAGGCTGATGTTTTACACCAGATGTTCCTGATTTGCCAAGAATAAATCTTGTCAGACACTTTCATGATCTGATTTTAACTCCAGCTCTCAAACTCTTACTTTCTTGCAAGAAAAATAAAATACCATCTCAGATAATAATGTTATCATATATCAAAACAAGCTAGGATTCTATTTACATTACAGATTCGAGAATAAAATTAAAAATGCATATCTGTAAAAACAAGATAATTATTTGTTATTAGATTGTTTATGCTTTTTGATTCTCGTTAGATAGATTTTCCATTATAATAAATTAAGTCGTCAACACTGCACACTTAGTATTAAGATGCTTCTGGTTACCTTGCCAAACTGTTTTCTTTCAAATATTATTTTTTAGAAAATATAATTTAAATATATTTATACCACGGTCAGTCTGAATAATCAATTCTGATTGGCTGGCAGGTATGCATAAAAAAAAATAATAATAATGCACTACATGGAGGCAAAGAACCACCAATTTAAAGTTTACTGTCTGGGATTTGTTGTGTCAATCCACTGTAGACAGAATCGTGATTATAATGGATTCTGCTGTCTATAGTCGTGTTGTGCCGCTTGAGTCCGGTGTAAACATGGGCTAAAATTAGCAAAGAGCTCCAGATCGCATCAGTGAAACACTGTTTGTTTGTTTGTTTGCTTTACTTTGCTACAGATTCATTTTTAAATAAGACAGTATGCAGGCTTTCCAGAGAGACAGAGAGTAAACGAGGATGCAGTGCTGAGTCTGACTAGAGTAGATATAACAGTAATCTTGAAACACGTAAGTGTGAGTAAAATTGCTTTTACCACTATTGCATTGTGTTTTTCAGACCATTTGATATATACCCCGCCTATAAAAACAGAATGTTCTGCAGAGAGGCTTAAAAAACAGGATATAAAATAGCCTACTACTTATAAATCATGTTTTTTTAATGTAGAAATCACAATAACATTATATGTGAACATCAGAGAACATTCTAAAATAATAAATAATGCAGTACATGATCCCTTTAAATAATTCAGTATATAATAATTTTAGATTGTGTTCCTGAATGAATCAGCATTTTTAACAAATGGAGTGAATGAATTAATCATTCACTGACAATGACCTACTCATAAAGACATTTACTGTCACCTACTGCCAGTTTTTATTTAGAACATCCTAAACCCCTAATATATATATATATATATATATATATATATATATATATATATATATATATATATTAGTGGTGGGCATAGATTAATTTTTTTAATCTAGATTAATCTCACTGTGATCTTGAAATTAATCTAGATTAATCTAGATTAAAATGGCTCATTCGAATTCTGCCGAAGGCGTTCAGAATATGTGTGTTACCCTAATAAAATTGACAAACAGTAAGTCTTTGAGAAGGGGTTTATCAAGCTAGGTGGTGCATTAGAAAAGGGGCTCATCTCCTGTTTCCAAAATGCATCACAAACTGCTTGAAAAAGCTGTAAACTAATTCCACATTGCACAAGGTGCAAACAACATTACTCCTGTTTCACACCAATGTTTAAGTTTTTTTCAAGTTTGTAGGTGTCAAGGTACAGAAACCAAATAATTAAATGTAAAATAGCACTGGATAATCTCCAATGTAAAAATGAGAAATACAATCAAACCTACATTTATTCAGACACATATTCGCAGAAGAGAGCTCTGTTTAGTGTCGCTGTCCGTGATACGCGTCTCTCTCTCTCTCTCTCTCTCTCGTGCGCACCGAACACCAGTAACCAGCTACTCCGTTCAGCTTTTCCGCGTCTTGTGTTTGGATGCTTTAATGTTTAAATCGACAAGTGGTAAGGCGTAAAAACATGTGAAAAAGATAAGCTTTCGTGACGATGCGCAGCAGTGGCCCGTCAACTGTCCTGAGCATGTTTTTAGGCTGGCCTCAGCCAGTCGGTTATATCAAGGTGAAAGTCATCATAGCTTGCTTAGTATAGACCCAGCTCCCAACCCAAATTTGAGAATAGATTAACAGCGATATTTTTTTATCGCCCGATAAGAGTCTCGCGTTAACGCAGCATGTTAACGCCGATAACGGCTCACCACTAATATATATATGTTCATTTAGGTAGGGGCTCCTTTTGCTTTAATTACTGCCTCAATTCGGCGTGGCATGGAGGTGATCAGTTTGTGGCACTGCTGAGGTGGTCTGGAAGTCCAGGTGTTTGTGACAGTGGCCTAGGGGGCTTCAGCATCAGCTTATCTGCATTGTTTCTCATTTTCCTCTTGACACTTGACACTTCAAGCAACTTGGGCTATGAGCTTCTCCACCCTCTCTCCAGACCTTGGTTTCCAAATGAAAAACAAAACTTGATCTTATCTGAAAAGAGGACTTTGGACCATTGGGCAACAGTCCAGTTCCTCTCCTTAGCCCAGGTAAGACGACTCTGATGTTGTCTGTGGTTCAGCAAATTCCTTGACACGTCTTTGTGTTTTGGCTCTTGATGCCTTGACCCCAGCCTCAGTCCATTCCTTGTGAAGTTCACTCAAATTCTTGAATCAATTTTGCTTGACAATCCTCATAAGACTGCGGTTCTCTCGGTTGGTTGTGCATCTTTTTCTTCCACACTTTTTCCTTCCACTCAACTTTCTGTTAACATGCTTGGATACAGCACTCTGTGAACAGCCAGCTTCTTTGGCAATGAATGTTTGTGGCTTACCGTCCTTGTGAAGGGTGTCAATGATTGTCTTCTAGACAACTGTCAGATCAGCAGTCTTCCCCATGATTGTGTAGCCTAGTGAATCATACTGAGAGACCATTTTGAATGCTCAGGAAACCTTTGCAGGTGTTTTGAGTTGATTAGCTGACTGCCATGTCACCATATTCTAATTTGTTATGAACTACTTCAGATAGTGTGCATTGAATTTATTTAATACACGCGTTTCACAAACCACAACATTCTAATTTAGTGAGATGCATCTGTATATATATATATTATACATTTTATCTCAATAAATGTTTTTTTTAATCAAATACAAGTAATTGAAAAAGTTAATTCCTTTAAAAATGCTACTGTATCTTTAGGGACCTGTAATGAACCATTATATGATTGGCTAAATAAAGTTGTGACTTCATTGAGGATTTCTGAATGAAATCAGATTCAAGTGATAAAGTGACTTCAGTGTGAGTTGTGCTTAATTGTATAGATATGGAAGTTTTTGGTTAGCGAAATTTCGCTAATCTGACCAACCACACATTAATGATGGGGGTTAACAAGTGGTGAACTGCGGAGGTGTTTTACTGCTCTTTCAACTCAAAAACAGCTACAAAATCCTATCTTTCATGATATATTTCCTTCAAAGGAAGAAAAGTCTTAAGGATGTGATAGAAGACGGATTTCAAACGACTTTCACAAATGAAATTTCAGAAACTAAAGCCATGTAAGATGTACCTGAGAACTCTCCTTATTGTGTTTGAATTTCCCACATGACTAAACAGAAACACAGATATGATCACACACACATTCATGCTATCCTGTCATATCTGGCCTAGAAGGAAATGCTGTAGGGCTCAGATGGGTTTGGGCAACATCAAAGCCAGGCTTTAGCCCACATGGTACTGTTAAAATCTCTTTCGCTGGCTCTTGATGCTCATCCTCGCCTCAGATAACCACTGGTCACTCACTCTCGTTCCTGAGTATTTATCTCTGCGGCCTTCTGCTGATAATTAAAGCACACAAACTTGACCGTGATTAGCACCTGTGGCATTGGACGTCTCATCCAAACTCGAAGTCTGTCCCCAGCCCACTTCCAAAACCATCACACACTAAGCTTCAGGGTGAGTGCCACATCTGAGGCCATGCTGCACAAACATGCATTTTCAATTTGGCGGAAAAGGTCCAAATGGAAACTGATGATTCAATCCCTAAATGGAGTTCTAGATGGAGTTGAATTGTGCTATCTGTGTCTTGCTCTGCTGAGTGAAGCCAATTTCTCTGCTCCTCTGGAGTCATGAGGAGACGTCTGATTTACGGAGAGGACACAAACATGTATAGGTGTTTCTTCAACTTTGGACACTTGTGTCACAGGGGTGAATAGATTTTAATATAATAAAACAATAAAAAAAGTAACATGCTATCATTCTTTGGTAAATAAGTACTACTGTTCACATTGAAAGAGGAAAATCCTTTACAAATGCTACTGTATCTTCTGTATCCCATGAGGAACAATTCTACTCATTCGCTGCTATAGGAGTGGAAGGACTGTATAAAATTGTCAAATCCTCAAACCAACAAAATGTATGTTAGACACTATTCCATTTTAAGATGGTAAAAGAGGTGCTTCCAGAATTTAGATCCTCTTCTAACTATCATTAATTCATCACTGCCATAAGGATATACCCCAGTATTTTTCAAACTGGGGGTTATTGGGTCTCTTATTTAAAAAAATACAGCTTGATCCTAGAGAATGAGTTAATTATAGACCAATATCAAATGTCACTTTTCTGTCAAAAATATTTGAAAAGGCATCATCCTCTCACCTATGTTTCCTCTTACAGAGAAATGGTATCTGTGAGGATTTCCACAGGATTTTGATTGTATTATTATACTGAGACTGCTCTTATCAGAGAAATTACCTGTTCTTATTATATGATCGTGGTTGTATTTCTCCATTTAGTGCTACCTGATCTTAGTTCTGCGCTTGACACTATCGAACACAGCATTCTTTTGCATAGACTACAAAAATTATGTTGGCATTAGTGGAATAGCATTGGCATGGTTCAAATCTTACTTATCTGACCATCATCAATTCATAGCAGTGAATGAAGATTATATCATATCATATTAATCACAAGTACAGTATGGAGTACCACAAGGCTCAGTACTAGGACAGCTATTTTTCACGCTTTACATGTTACCCTTGAGAGATATCATCAGTAAACATGGTGTAAGCTTTCAATATTATGCTGATGATACTAAGCTCTATATTTCTTCACCGCTTGATGATACATATCAAACTATAGGAATGCATAGTTGACTAGTAATTTCCTACTGCTAAATTCTGGAAAACACACACACACACACACACACGCACATGCACAAACACACAGAAAAAAAAATAGTGGTGTTAATTATTAGACCAAAAACCTCTGCATGTAATAACCTAGAGCACCGTCTAACACTTGGCTGCTCTATCTATAATTCATAATCAGTTAGGAACTTAAGTGTGAACTTAAGTTCCTAACTTGAAAACCATGTTTCTAACATTTATAAAACCAAATTTTCCATGTTAAAAATATATCTAAATTACAACCTATGCTCTAAATGTCAAATGCATTAATTCAAGAGACATTAATTCATGCATTCATGACCTCAAGGTTAGGTTATTGTAATACTATATAATATAGGTGTAATGTATTTGTAAAAGTCACAAAATGAGGAAATAAACTGTTTAACACTGTCTGAATGAAGGTGTGAAAAATGTGTTTTAAGAGAGTTTACTTTCTCAAAGTCCACAGGGACACAAGTGCTCATAGTTGAAGAAACAGAGTTTCCTCTGACACCGATCACATGAGACTCCTTGCTAATGCTAAATGAAGCTCTATGCTAATGGAATTTCCCCTGGCTTCTCTGCCACTTGTTTTAAACGTGACCGATAAATATTCAAACACATTTTCCCCACCGCCATCAATTAAGCACAAGACAGTTTTGTTCTGCAGCAGGGAATAATTTGGGTTTGGTTCCAGTGAGAACGTCCTGAAGTTTTGAAGGATGATGCATCATGTGGCAGACAGGGGGCATCGTTCAGACAACAGGATTGATGTCACACCTACTCAGGGCCAGCGCCAAGGGGGGCATTTGCAAACGAGTTACTGTGCCACCCTTCCCCTCCTTGCTGAATCAATTTCGAAAGTGAAAGTAAACAGCAAACAGCACGCATAGTAAAGTGATTGTACGTTTTTGTGCGCATCAGCCACTGCACTCGACTACAGATTGCACGCTCCCCTCCCGATACACCACCTTCATTATTTTGATATATTTTAATATATTCTCCATCTATATTTAAAGCAAAAACATAAATTAACAATTCAATTTTTTATAGAATTTTATACAAATCACAAAGTCTATAATCACATAAAATAATGTTCTATATATCTTTTATAAATATACATATATACACACACACATATATTTACATGAAACATCAGATTTTTTTTGTAAATTAGGGAAAAAAAATCATTAATAATACATGTTACATAATTTTTTATATTCACTGATAACATTTTATTTTACATTTAATATATATATATATATATATATATATATATATATATATATATTATATATATATAATCTAATAGCTGCAGTGGATACGTTAAATAAACAGAGATCGAAGACACTTACTTCCAAGGCAAAAATTGCTTTAATTGATGCTTGACATAAGAGTGAGGTGTCTGTCTGTTCAACCTCCACGACTCTGAAACAGAGAGAGAGAGAGAGAGAGAGAGAGAGAGAGAATGAGGTGTGTGTAACAAATTCAGATAAATCACATGGCTCCTGTAATCTTCTCTTTCATTCAAGTCGTCATTCTCTCTTCTATAGACCTGTTTAATCCGTAATGAAGCCCGGTTAGGGAGAGAATCAATGTAAGTACCCATATTAGGGGATTTCAGAGGCGTAAATAAGTTAGAGGCTGGCAGTAAAGGGCGGGGTGAGGCTTTGAAATTTTAATGTGCTGTGGGGAGCTGGTAGACCAGCTTTCTCCGGAGGGGCTTTAGCATTAGCTAGCATCAGAGAAACACCCGGATGAGGATCTCCAACCCCAAAAGAGCTGCGAGGGAGTTCTCTGGAAATCACACACAAATGTTAAAACGACAGACCTATGCACTGGGAGATTTCCTCTGTACTAAACACACACGCAGGCTGAGCTCGAAACCTGCAGTTCATTTATATAGATTAATAATTATTTTTAAATGATGGATGGTTGGATAATTCTTGTGTGAGAAACATTACAATTACTGTTTAATCATTTCACGCCTTCCACATTCTATTTCCATGACAAACCTGTTGCTCTCTGTGTACAACACTCATAACAGCGTTTCAGTTAGTATGTTGTCTTAGGAGGCAGTTGTCTGTGTAGCTCACTAGGTTTTGAAACACAGCCAAAGATCTCCATCCTTACAACAACAAACAGCAGCAAAATGCTAAGAAGGATAAATGTTCTTTTGCAGATGCTAAATCCACTAATTGCTCTTCGCTAAATGTACTTGTTACTACTGCTGGTCATGCTACACCCCTTTAATTATTCACACCTAAGCCTAATTAGTCATATTGGTGCAACCAGAGGCGAACACAACCTCCATCAGAGGCAAATCTAAGCTCAAACGCTTTGCTAGATGTGTGGGGTTCCAGCGAGCGTCACGGCGTTCAGCCGCTAGCATCACACTGCGTTTGAGCTACAACTTTGTCGGCCTGTAATCAGCATGAGCGAAAAGTTTTAGCTCAAAGCTCAGATGAAATATAAGATCTAATTAAGCGGCGAGCAGAAGTGCTGATGTAGGACAAGTTATAACCTTTCATATCCTGATGAATATGGATTTCAGGGCACGGAGGAGGCCAGCGTACTTAAGAAGACTTTATAAATATCAGCCGTGACCAGTGCACACAACCTCTGAACGTGAACCTCCAGTCCGAAGCTCATCCCAGAGAATAAGACACTCGAGACAGTAGACTTTAATAAATACAGCTGATTCGACATGCACAATTAACACGTGTGTTGCACCTGAGACATTTGTGCCTCATTCATTGGATCATCATCTGCCTCCGATATTCTAGAAGAGTCTGTCAAGGAGCTCTGAAAGATCTCGATTAAGCATATTACAATATATAATAATATGTATATGTATGTAAGTTATATAATAACATACATATATAATTCAACTATAAAACTTCTATATATTATTTAATAAATAAAATATTAATATATAATTATAATTATTGAACATATAATTGATTATATAATATATACAAATATATTAGTAATACAGTAATATTCCAAATAAATAAGAAATGTCTTTAGCAAAATATTATAGATTGTTTATATATACATATAATAATACATATAAATATATAAACATAATTTTATAATTGTTGCATAATAAGTACAAAAATAATTTTATAATTTATAATTAATTATATACTATCTCTAGAATCATGTAATAAGAAAAATATAATACAATTTATAATTTATAATTATTATAATATATGAATGATAAATAATATATGTTATTGTGCTATTTGAAAGATATAATAATATAAAATAACAATAACATAATTAATTGTTAATATATAATTATAAATATACAATTATACATTCAATTCTGCTAGTAATACACATAAATATTACAATGAAACCTTAACTACTGTTGCTAGCAAAATAGTATATGTTGTTTATACACACACAAACATTATTTTAAAATTATTACATTTTTTATGTAGAATTATATATTAAACTGATTATACATGTTATTGTGTTCTTTCATATTATAATATGATAGGACCTCCTTTAATTAATTAATTTTACTATATGTAAATTTGGAAGAACTTTAATATACATGTAATATGTAATGTAATAATGTAAATTATTATTATCTATTTTTTTGTAGTAGAAGTAATTATATATTATTATTTCATATTTTAAATATTATGATTAAATCAAGTATGTACTGTTATAGTTACAGGGTCAGTAGCAAACCAGACGAAGACAACTAGCGAAACCTTGACCCTGAACATTAACAGATTTAGCAATGAATCATGGGTAATGTTCAGTCCGGATCATCAGATGCAGATTAAGAGCTCTTCGGGAGATTCTGCAGTGAGTAAAAGCCCAACAGGAAGGTTTGTTGTGTGTCAGACTGATCTTTTCACTATCTGAACCGAGCACAGTGTCCAGACATGACCAAACAAACTTAAACTGGCATGTCCTGCTGCACAGTTTCTAATTATGGGGATGAAAAATGGCTGGCACTGATTGTGCCGTGATCGATCGTAACCTATAAATCTTCTGCCCTACATACAGCAGTGTAATGGGGTTAAAAGATCTGGTTTCCCCTCAACCAGTCTGGCTCTAAGTGCTTGATTCAACACTGAAGCAGTTCTTCAAGATTGATCTAGCGTAAAATAAAAGATACAATGATTCAACTCTATTTTTTGATGCCTTTAGCATGCAATATAAGGATTTCAAGACATTGAGTCTTGTTTATGCTTGGGTTAAACATCAATCTAACACAATTGAGTGAGGTTTATGCTTAGAATTAAGAAACAAATGCTACCTTAAGGGTAAGAAAAGTACATTTAATTCAAGATATATTTGCTGTAACTTTTCACACCAGACAAACAAAGCGCTCAGCAGTAAACGCTGTAATGTCAAATAAAAAAAATAAATAAATAAATAAATTGGAGACAGATTATTAATGAAATTAATTAATGAAATTAAGCTATTTTGAAATGCACATTAACATTTAAAATTAAATAAATAAATACATGTTGAGTTTCCTTTTTATTTCATATAATTGCCGGAATCATAAGAATTATGAAATAAATAAATAAAAACTGTGCTCAAATTACAAGACTTTAGTAAATGTTGAATTTTTTAGACTTACTGTTGCATAAATGTATAAATTAATTAATTAAGCTCATGTTGAAATGCAGTTTTTGCACATTTACAAAGAAAACAAAAACTATAATTGCATTTTGCAAAAAGTAAATGTTCCGTTTTTCTTTTATTCCAGTTAATTGCTAAAAGTTTTATCTAAAATATTTTTACTAAAAACCTTACAAAAAAAAAATGTAACAATCATTTTACAAACAGAAAAATGTAATAGTAAAAAAGTAAATGTGCTTCCTTTATTCAAATAACATGCTGAAATTATGAATAATTAAGAATTTTTGCTGAAATGAAGATAATTATGAAATCAAAAATTATATTTTAGTAAATGTCTTCGTAAAATAGTAATTGTTGCATAAAAAAATCTTACATGTACATATACAGTATATTCAAACAAATGTTGTATAAAATGTTTGTTTGTTTGTTTGTTTTTTGCAAATGCTGCGTGAAATAGTACAGAATTTATACACTGTACAATATAAATTATTATTATTATTATTCTTTGGGGTAGATGTTGCACAAACAATTTACATAAAATTAGCAAAAAATAAATGAATAATATAAATAAAAACTAAAAAATAAATAAAAAAATGCATATGTTATGCAAAATAAATCGAACAAACCTTTGCTTTAATCCAAAATATGTTTTCTAAAAACTCAAAAACCTAAACCTTTTCTTAAAAAAGGCATTCAGCAGCAATCGCTCTAATTTGAAAAGGCCCTCAGGGAATAAAAACCTGAAGCAGACAGATTTGAGATTTAAAGGAAGGGCAGTTGTCAAACATGTCGACAGCTTCCAGAGCCGGTAAACACTGCAGAAACTGAAAGCACCAAGGGTGAAGGCAAATCATTTTACCGTTATTATTTATGTATTGCTCACAAAAGCACCACTGCAAACCAGATAAGCAGCGTTCTCTGTGATCCGGCGCTCAGAGGTCTTATCTCATTAACATTAAACCCTCTTCAGAATAAAACTTCTAAAAACACCTGTTTCTGCGTTTTCCGAGCCCATGACAAACACATTAAAAGTGTTCAGAGTTTTTAGGGCATCCGAGACCCCCGTGTTCAATCTCTCTCTCCTGCTGTGCTTCCTCAAAGATAAATGCATGTTTATAACATCTCTGAATGTCATTATAAAGCCTGCGATACAATGGCAAACGCCAAGGGACTCTACTCAAAGTCGTGGAAGTTCTCTCAAAGATTTTTTCAGCGTGGCATCGGGGACGGGAATCCTCTCGTGAGAAACCGCTGTAGTCGAGCTGCCATTCAAAATTCATGCATGCAGAAACGCATGGCATACAGGGCCTGATTTATAGATGTTTAGTTGCAGTTTTAGCATATGGAAATCAGAGAGATCTGCATAAAGATGCAGGCTCCCTCAGGAACGCACCAGTTTTTCCTGTTTACTTTTCGCTAAAGATTCCTGGCTCCAAACCAGATCAACTGGAATCTCCTTCACCCCCCACGACTGGCAGCCCGAGACGGGAAGAGGAGAAGATGTCATACTGGAAATCAGATTACTTTTTGGAAACTACAGGTAAGAATTGTGTTTTGAATTTACACCATTTAAAACCATTTTATCTTTCCATGCTACTTTTGTATTTATTTATTGAACAATACAAGTGTAAATGTCTCGTCATTATTATTGTTTTTTATGAAGGCAGAGCAGAATGACAGAAAATTTGAATTTAAACGTTTTTTTTTTTTTTTTGAGCAAATGTTGAACAAAATGTTTTATTGCACATCATTTATTAAGAAAATTAAAACGCAACACTTTACTTTTTGAAAAAAGTTAATGTTGCATTTTCATTTTATTAAACTTATTCTATACAACCTACTGAAATAAAAACTGACTTTTTAGCATTTAGATAAATTGTAATTTTTTGCATTTAGATAAATTGCAATTGTTGTGTTTACACACACACACACACACACACACACACACATATATATATATATATATATATATATATATATATATATATATTTAGCACAACATTTACAAAAAAAACTGCATAATTCTTTCTAAATATATTTTGATTGAATGTTGCACAAAAACATGCTCAAAAATGCATAAAATAATAATACAAACAAATAATAATTTAACACAGACTTAAAATACATATAAACATAATTGCACAACAATAATAATTGTGTATATTGGCCACTGAAAACCCCATATACTGTAGGCTGCTTAATATTCAAGTGTATTTATAAACAATGAGTTAAAGCTAAAAAAACAAATATCCTATTTCAAATTATGACAACCCAAATAATAAAACAGTGTGAACCTTAGACGCCTAATGTAAAAGTAACATTATAATGAATTTGATTACTACAATACACTACTTTTAAAAGTCAAGGCACTCAGACAAATGCACTCATGCATCTCAGTAATAATGTCTGCGAAACTTCAAAAGGAAAGTGAAATAATCATTCATTCCAAACACTACGACATCAAGAACAAGTTATTTCCTCAGCCGTTGAAAAAAGAAATAAACAGTGATTACTGTGAATATAGAACTGCGTTCACGAGCGCAACACTTGTGCAGTCCACGTGAAAGGTGCTGAAGAGAAGCAGTCAGGCGGCTTAGTGCAGTTTTGTGTCAAAGATGCTTATGAAGCTTTCTGAAGGGGCTGACAGCCGCAGATTTTAAATCCTCATCTCACAGTGAGTGAAATGCCAACATCTGGAGGTGGGAGTGGTTTATTTCTCCACGTAAAACGATGGCGAATGAGGATGGAGGGGGATTCGTAGGGCGGTAATCTCGAAAACTGATTAAAACAAGAGAACGAGTCAGGAAAGAGTGTTTGCAGACAGTCGGGAGGCTGATCTAACTGAACGCTGTGTGTATTGCGGGAAGCTCTTTATTTGATAAAATTAAAGCAGATATTGTGTCGTCCGTCGTTATGAAAGTTTAAATGCTAGCTGTGTTTCAGAGTTTTCCAGACGTTTCTAATGCTGGCGAATCAGTGGCGAGCTCTGGGGTTCAGAAGCAAACAGAGGAGCATGAACGAGCTTTGATCATCTCACAGCTCTAAAGCACACCAACACTAAACAAAGAGCCATATTCCACAGAGAGACTCGTGTATTAATACAAATCTGTGCCCAGGATGAGAATATCTGGGTGTTCGTTCATTTCAGTACACCTGGGGGGGGGGGGGCAGGCTTTGCATATGAAACTGGGTCAAATGCAAAAAAGACACTTGAATGGAATTGAAAAGAAATAAGTTTGCAAAAACACACTAAGCAAACTAATAATTCAATAAACAACCCAAAATAGAATGCAAGTCAACGAGAAATGGCATTAAGAACCCATTTTACTTCCCAAATGTTACTTATTTAGATGTACATTCAATAAGGGAAAAAAATGATTAAATTTAAGATTATAATGGCAAACTAATTTCTTTGTAAAATCTGCTGAAAATGTCCTGACCTTCATGACATCTAAGATGTAGGTGAGATTGTTTCTTCATCAGAACAGATTTGCTCACCAGTGGATCCTGTGTGGTAAATGGGTGCCGTCAGAATGAGAGTCCAAACAGCTGATAAAACATCACAATAATCCACATCACTCCAGTCCAGCAGTTAATGTCTTGTGAAGATTAAAGCTGCATGTTTCTAAGAAACAAACCCATGATTAAGGCATTTGAACTAGTCCTCTTTCTTCAGTGAGAAAGTGGTCTCATTTGAATCAGGAGAGAAACATGCACACATCAACCTCCATTTACAACCGAAAACAGTGTGAAATTGTTTTAGACAATTTTGATGTGAGAGGGCAACAGGAGATTTTTTTTTACTGGAGGAAGCGTTGTGGTTTATTGACTCCAACTTAAGCAGGAAGCAACAGTTTAGTTAAAACCTCTTAATTATTGATTTGTTTCTTGCAAACACACAATTTTCACTTCACAAGACATTAACTGATGGACTTGAGTGATGTGGATTACTGTAAAGTTTTTATCAGCTGTTTGGACTCTCATTCTGACGGCACCCATTCACTGCAGAGCATCTATTGGAGAGCAAGTGATGTAATGCTACATTTCTCCAAATCTGTTCTGATGAAGAAAAACTAATCTACATCTTGCATGGCAAATTGAAAAAAACATTTGGCAAATTGTCATTTTTGGGTGAAGAGTAAAAAAAAAAAAAGTAAACAGAGTCAGTTTGTCTTTGTACAGTCATTTTCATAATCATCATTAATGTCTTTATTTCCACTAACATAATATTCCTATCCCCACATTGGCTTTTTATTAATCCATTATTACACATGCTTTAGGTAATCATAGTTTTATCAAGGTTAAGCATTAAAATACAAACAAAAAGGTTCCCGTCCAATCACGCGGTGCGGAGGAGGGGAGCTCATGCACTTCCTGTCGTTCTGCCGCCCACTAATCTGCTGTCATGTGTGTGGATGCAAAACACGTTCTGCTGAATAAATCCACATGATTTCACCAGCGGATTTAGATTTGGAAAGACGCAGTGTTGTGCTTAAATATCTGAACCTCTCTGTAATATCTCAATTGCAGTGTTGTGTTAGTTACTAAGAAATATTAACTAGTTACAGTTACTAGTTACTTAATTCAAAAAGTAACTCAATTACTTTGTTGATTACTTACACCAAAAAGTAATTTATTAGTGTTAAAAGTAACTTTTTAGTTACTTTTTTAAAGAACTTTCTTGAATGTCCCCATTAATGCGCTTTTATGCGTTATGGTCTATACAAACACAAAGTAAAACAGAAAGTAATTTTAAAACACTATTTTGATTAAGTCAGACCAGCACAAACTGAATATTGTATATCACAAGGATTTCTGAAATAAATAACAAAACTAAAGTGGCTTCTGCATCATAAAAGATGTTGTTTGAGCCCTTAAAAATGTTCCTTTCACAGCTTAAGTATGAAAACTATCAACAATGGACAACATATCACAAAACATTTTGAAATAAATAAATGAAAGCAAACTGAATTATTCAGAATCAATTTCTAGAAACATACATACATACATACATACATACATATAGTACATACATGCGAACCCGCTACGAATTCCCGAATTGACTCAAATGATTCGCGATCCCCAAACTGACTCAAATGATTCGCGATCCCGCTCCGAACCATAGACAGTAAAAGAAATGGACACAGCGACCCCATTGGAACTCAATTGAGACAAATGAAGCCCATTTTTAGCGTTTTTTAGCACTTCCGTTTCTGACGCGCAGACTCAAACGAAGCTTGACGACGTCAGCAACCTGTCTGACAGATGTAAATCTTCTAAGTGGCTGTGCGTGCAAACTGCCATCGTTAATCTTGCAGAGACGGCGAGCTTGAGCGGGGAGTTCTTTGTCGTGAGTGAGCAGGAGTAAGTATTCTGATTAATTATTTTGTATAGTATTTTAAAATGTAACGCCAGTACGCCATATTAAGTTAATTGCCTGCGAGCTTCTCCTCCTGTCTGTACGGTAATGCGACAGAGAGACGAGTGGTTATGACGCAATCGTTAGCCTATTTTTTACAAAAACAGTTTATACGGGGCCATAATGTAACATAGAAGGTAATGGAGCCCTTTATATATTGTTGTGTATCTTTAGAAATAAATAATGGACAAACGGAGTCTTTAAACGCCTCAGATGTAAAGTTATTCGCTGTCAAAGTGACGTCAAAATGAATGGGAGTCAATGGGAATGCTAACGCAAGTGAAGTTCTGCTAAAAGATGGCAGCCCCCACCCGACTTCAACTTCCGGTCGAGTTCCTTGCCCCCTGCTCCGAACTCCCGAAATGATTCAAATGATTCGCGATCCCGCTCCGAACTCCCGAAATGATTCAAATGATTCGCGATGCCCAAACTGACTCAAATGAGTCGCAAACCCGCTCCGAAATCCCGAACTGACTCAAATGATTCGCGATCCCCAGACTGACTCAAATTATTCGCGAACCCGCTCCGAAATCCCGAACTGACTCAAATGATTCGCGATCCCCAGACTGACTCAAATGATTCGCGAACCCGCTCCGAAATCCCGAACTGACTCAAATGATTCGCGATCCCGCTCCGAACTCCCGAAATGATTCAAATGATTCGCGATCCCCAGACTGACTCAAATGATTCGCGAACCCGCTCCGAACTCCCGAACGGACTCAAATGATTTGCATTTTCAATCTTCAAGGTTAAAGTTATGACAACACCAGTGTTGTGCTAGTTACTAAGAAATATGCATTACTGTTAAAAGTAACTTTTTAGTGAGCTACTTTTTTAAAGAAGCAATCTGAATTATTCAGAATCAGTTTCTAGAAACATACATACATACATATACATATGTGCATAGCATATGTGTGTGTGTGTGTGTGTGTGTGTGTGTGTATATATATATATATATATATATGCTGTTTAAAAATGAAATCTATGTTATCATGCTAAGGAGCTGACTGAAAGCAGGTGACTCCACAGTAGAGACAGGCTGCATGTTTTCAACAATGTTTCACCTGTATGAGAAAAACATACAGAGAATCACTTAAGAAACTTTGCTGTAGACCCATTCCACATAATAATATTCATTAAAACTGTATGTGAACACGTAGGAGCTTGCTGCATGAATCCGTGAGTAGGCTTGACAAAGTTGATCGTAGGCTTGGTTTTGATAACTCTTTTCTGATTATTTAGATTCACATGTTTTCATATCGATTACAGTTTGATTCAATTCTAATTTATTATACTTATAATGGTTATTTTGCTTATAGACTGTATGAACAAATGCTCAACTTGTACAAAAAATGCTAAAAAATATATAAAAAATTAAGAAGGTCCAAACTATGCAGTTAATTCACCATTTAACAGATTCATAATCTAATAAATTGATAACAAACTGCATATTATTATAACAATGTGTAAATGATCCCATTAGAAACTAATGAACAATTCCATTACAGACCATTAAAAATCAGACTACACTAGTTGTGTTGCATGTTTTTGATTCACTAAAATGAACCAGTTCATAAGAGTCATGTGTTTGCGAATCAGACTACACCAGTTGAGCTGTATGTTTTTGATTCATGAACCAGTTCATAATAGTCATTTGTCTGTGAAATGAACTACTATGGTCACGTTGCATATTTTTGTGTGCAGCTTGTGAGGATAAATCAACTGAGAAACATTTTATCCTGTCATTATTTCGCAGTATACAATCTTTTTATCGAATCACATTTAATATGACCACCAAACTCAGGCCAAATATGACTTCTTTTCCTGTTGGGATTTATTAGCAGGGTTGCGTAGACGAAAATCCCTTTGAACGCTCATATGAAGATTGTGATTACGGTAATCAGAAAGTAGATGATACCAATAACGACTGAGGACTATTCCAACGATGTCTGAGCTTTTCCTCAATGATAATAAATACACACTTGTATATCCTCTAAAATCTCTGAACATTCTTTCCCAGACATCAGTACACTTGTGTTTTTTTTCCCTCCCAGTCATGAACACTCGTACAGACTCTTTAACCTCACAAGGAACACAGATAATCAGCGGAAGCGCTTCTGTCATTCAGAGCATTTCTCCAGACCAGCATCTCTCCTGCGGTTTATCGTTATTTTCCATTAGGTGACTCATTTACTTTCCATGCATTTGAAACGAAGCTACAGACGCAATGCAATCTTCTCATATACGTCTGTCAGGGGTTAGAGGTTACCACTCGAATTAAAGAGCATCTTTATTGATTCATTTAAAATATGGAGTCATAGTTGACACGTATGATACTGTCATGATGTCCTTCTGTCATTTTGAAGCTCAAATGTCCATCATTGTCTAGTATATGGAAAAGTACATTTCAGTACATCGATCCTTTTACGTTCCACAGAAGCAAGTCGGTAAAACAGCAGAAAGTGAGTAAATGAATTGAGTTTCCTGGTATAGAACTAAAGCATGATAGTGTTTCTACCAAGGCATAGAGTAACTGTAGAATTACTCAACGCACAGCATGCTGCAATAGCAAACTCTATGTTTAATGAATAATTACATTTATTAATAACTTGATATTTTAATAGATATGTTTTCCAAAGAAAATGTCAGGTGTTTGAACAATTTGGTTGACATTACAGTATATAATATGGTTAACTAAAACTAAAACCATTAAAAAATATATATGATTTGTATTTTATTACCGTAAAAAGTAAAAAAATAAATAAAATAAAATTAAGTGTATATATATATATATATATCACACACACACACACACACACACACACATATATATATATATATATATATATATATAGTAATTAATATTTTACAATAATTATTAATATCAGTATAATAAGTAGTAGTAGTAGTAGTAGTAATAGAAGTACTAATTAAATTATTATTGTAATTATTATTTTGTATTTAACATGGCATTAAATATGAAAAAAAAATGTTTTGCATATATTTACATAACTTATAACTTTACCTGAAAGGAAAGCCAACCTACAGCATGATATTTAGGATTTTTTTCACATATGCAATCATCTTTTCTTTCAAACTGCTCTAGAGACATAATTTAGGGCAAACATTAAGGCACGTTACACTCCAAATCTTTTAACTTGAGGTTAAAAGCCTGAACTAATTCCTGGTTTAGAGTTCCCTGAGAGATGTGAGGTGTACAATCAAGCCATTACAGCAGGAAATCATTTGAAAGTGACCGAAAAGTTTAGAAGATCAGCTTCTCTGACCCCTAACCAGCAAAACTCTCCATCCGGACCCCGAAGTCTCCATAAAACGACTGAGTGCTTCTGCTATCTGCTCCTCTACTCCTGATAAAACCACCATTTTTCCACCTGAGCAATCCGATCGCAGACCTGCCCGGTGTATGAAGCTCTCGCCACCAACCTCGACGCATCTTCAGCTCCCACCGAGAGAAACACACACGTTTACGTTCACGGCTCCCTATTCAGATTCAGCTCGTGCTCAATCACCCTGTCTAACATCTGAACTCTCATCTTCTCTGCAGAAGCGTGAGAGTGTGTTTCTGACAGCGCAGACGACAGCTCTACTTCAACAGGGAGCTGAACTCATCCTTTCCAGTCTCTGGAGGAGCGCTGCATCAATTTCCTGTCAGAGACGCCTGTGGGCCTCCGTCGCGAGAGATAGCGCAAGACAAGCAACTTATAGCTGCCCCTCCATGCCTGCAGAGCACAAACAAGAGATGAGAAGCTGCAGTGAGGGCGCTATCGAGAACGCCATCACTTCCTGTGAGCACGCACTGGGGGCGCAGGGTCTGCCACAAAACATGAGGCCAGCCTGCTGCATGCTGGGAGCAGTTTAGGGTTTATCCCAATTATAATGTCATATACTGTAATGCACAGAAAACATTGAGCATTTACACCCCTTTAGAATCAAGAGGCTTTTTCAGACATAATTTAGGAAGCATATTCTATAGATAAGTGAGACAATAACTAATCATTTAATTTAAGACTATTGTACTGTATGCATATGGATAGAGACTTACGCGTTTTTGGCGAGACATTACAATAAAGTTCAGTTTGCTGACTTTAATGCACTAGATAAACAGAATTAACTCAGTTTATCTTAAATGAACTGAAAAAATACAGAGATAATCATTATTATAATATTATCATTAAATTATAAATAAATAAATAAATTGTTTATATATATATATATATATATATATATATATATATATATATATATATATATATATATATATATATATATATATATATATATATTGAATTATTATTATTCTATAAATAAATGAATTGGCTTTTTAAAAGTTCTGAATTTCTTAATAATAATATTTTTATATGACTTTTTTATTTTATTATTATTTAATGTTATAATTAACACACAAGTGCACACACATAATGCAATTTATTAATATTATTAAATTGTTAATATTATAATTATAAAATTATAAATTAAATAAATATGGTTTGTTTATAATGTACTAAATTTAATGCATTAATGCATTAACTTGAGTGTGTATAACACATGTACGTGTGTGTGTGTGTGTATATATATATCTCGTAATTTATTTACATTTAAAAAAATTTATATCTATTATATATGATTTCAATGTTATAAACATTTGTATAAATAAAATAACTGCCTATTTCTTGATACTTTATCTTTAAAACTTTTACAGGAAATTAGTTTTATTTTTATTACTATTTTCACCTGAAAAACTTAATTAGCCGTCATATCTCTTTTTTATTAATTAGTATGCAGCCCATCCAGTTTCTGCTGAATACCAAAAAAGAAAAGAAAAAATTTGGCCATTGGTCCTGTTAGCAGCATGAAAAGCTGAACTCTCATTTCAATTTTGAATTAATTAGGTAGCCTAGAAAGTGTGCAACAGCACATCTATATAATCACTTAAAAGCTTTCAGTGACTTCACTTTATCACAATCTCTCAGTGTCCCATTATAATCAATGAAGAGGAATCGCAAGTGTGCAGGACAATCTCCAGCGTTTCGAGGTGAGTGAATTCTGGCTCACTTCAGAGGTGTTCGAGAAATCAACAGACATGTCTGGGATTGGCTTCACTGCTCAATGCAAAATCACGTTGTAAATAGAGACTTTCGAAGCTTTCCAAAGTGAAACCCCAATATGCACTGGAGCAATATCCTATTATTACAGTTTGCTGAATACGTGAGTCAGCAGTGCTGTGTAAATACCATGGTATAAGAACGTGGTTAACATTCAGTAGCATGGCAAAAAAAAAAAAAAAAAAAAAGTACTATGGTCTCATCATTAAATCCCAGCACTGTACCGTGGTACTCTTTTGTAAATGAATATGAAAGCAACATAGTACTACCATCTGATACTATTATTGTACCACGGCACCTCCACACATTTTCTGTCAAAGAAAGCTAACGTCCCAATCTGATCCAATCTTTCCACAAACCTGATGTTTGACTGTCAGTTCTTTGGATATGCTGTCACCTATAATGATTCGTTTTCAAGCCCTCATTCAGACTTCTATGCCTCTTTCTGCCCATAGAAAAGCTGCCAAAGTTGAAGAATGACAGGCCCACCTCTCCAGCTGTCAATCAAACGGAAACCCATTTCCCCACCGCCGCGGTTCCTCTGCTATTTCACAACGCTGGAGTCATTGCACCAAATTGTTCTGCCAAAACAACTGTTGTTCGGCACACTTTCTCCTACCACACTCCATACGGATGTCATACCGCTCACGTTTATCTCCGATGGGCTTCCTGTCAGGTTCTTTGGCATTTGCAACAGATTGCCTCACTTGTGCTCTCATTGATTCCTGGTTTCTGCAAGTACATGGCTACAGACGCAGAGTGACTGTTGTCTTGTCTTGTTTCTAGTTGACTTGAATCAGCAAACATGAGTGTTCCTGTGTCTCATTGGTAGAGCATTGTGTTAGCAGCGCAAGATTGTGGGTTCGATTCCCAGGGAACACGTTAGGTAAAAAATATTAGTCTGAATGCACTGTAAGTCACTTTGGATAAAAGCATCTGCTAAATGCATACATGACTGTAAAGCCACTGAAATCGACATGAAACGTGTATAATATGCCATTCAGAGAATCAGAAGAAACGTTTTTTTATCTTCGGAATAACAGACTGATGAATCATGCTCACAAATGCGCATTTAGAAGGTAAATAAGTCCATTTTGATTTCATGTTTGACTTTAAAGCTTTCTCAGCCATGAAGCCCAAGCAGCAGAGAGGCGACTGGAGAGCCATATTAATCACAGAGCAGTGCTGTCTCTATTATGTACGCTTAAAGTTAATGTACGCTTAACACTTTTACATTTCGGTCACAGAAACAGCGCCTCTAATGAGCCGCGACGCACTACACAAGCGGCTAACTGCAGACAAACCAAAAGAGAGCGCGAGAGAGAGAGAGAGATGACGAAGTGAAATTGAGTTTTTCTGAGAAGTCTGAGTGTGAAGTTATGTCAAAGAGATGCTTCACCCCATACATATATATCTAAATATATATATTGCAAAACAAAAACACAGACACATTTATTATACTGTATATATTATTCATGTGTATATACACAGAGAATATTTTTTTTTTCAATTGAGAACAAGACAGAAGATCATAAAAGTAGTTAGATATGTATACGAAGCATACTCTATAGACTTGCCTTACACACTAGACACATTAGTTTATTTCTTTATTATTTACATGTGTCCTAGCTTTCCTTTATAATTTCCCATCTTTGAGTGACTGACTGAACGAATGAAATCGATCTTTTCCGTTAATTGATTCAGTTCACAAAACCAGTCTGAAGTATTTATTCATTAAATGAATGAATCAGATCTACTCAATCAATTTATTTAGTTCACAGAATCAGTCAGATTTTTTAATTCAATGATTGATTGATTGATTCATCCCAATGATGCAATGATTCGTTCTCAGTTTTCACTTTTGGACTTTACGTCACACAAAGCTACCGTATTTCTTCAAACTCTTTCTTGTTTGTGTTTCACTGATACAGTTTGGGAACAACGGAGTGAGGAACTGATGACAGAATTTCCATTATTTGGTCAAATAAACTCTCAGTAAAGACATCACACACACACACACACACACACACACACACTGTGTACTATCTACCCTGTCATGAGAAATCTGGCATCAGCAGCATAATGATTTTCTCTTAATCTCGCCATCCATTTGAATCATTCTGTCATTCTCTCTTTCTCCACCCACTGCTGATGGTTTAATCATGACAGAGAGAGAGAGAGAGAGAGAGAGAGAGAGAGAGAGAGAGAGATTTTATCAGAAGCCTGTGTGGATTATTTGAGAATCTTTTTGTTCAAGTCTCCAGACTTTACAGAACGCTTGACATTGTTCGAACAGAAGGGAAGACATCAACATGATTATCACTAAGATGCCAAAAAAATCACCAATAACCCCTGACGAGGCGAGGATTGAGACACGGTTTTGAAAGCAGCTGAATCTAAGGCAGAGTGGGAAAATAAATGGTCCTGATGAGCTGCTGTCTCAATCTAATGTGATGAGAGAGAAATAATGAGCAGCACAATGTAATAAAATACAATTAAACTAAATATACAGACATATTTCTATTGCACTGTTCACAACAACAAAACATAGATCATGAAAAGTGTAGTTCGATTCCAGAATGAACGCATCAGTCTAAAATGATTCACTCAATCACTGAATCAGTCTGATAGGTTAATGACTCACTGAACCACAAAACATTTTCATTCATATTTGAATCAAAATCTAGTGTTATTTGCACTTATGTTTGATACTTAAACTGGAATAGCTAAAGTGATTTATGCAACAAGATTTAATAAAAAATACAGAGATTGAGAGATTTGTTTATTAGATAACACTTCAAATATTTACCAAACATTATTTTTAATATTTTATATATAGTTTTACATATTATTTGTATTTGGTTAAGATATAAATATATGGTTGTTTATAGTGTACTAAATTGAATGCATTAATGCATTAATGAATTGTATATATATATATATATATATATATATATATAAATAATAGCTTTTAATATTTTAGACATAAACTTAAATAAAAAAAATATATATAAAAAATATATAATTATACAAATGAATTTTAAAAAAATGTACTGATTCATTATTTATTTATACACATTCATACATGTATACCTACATATACATATGTACTGTATACATATAAATATACTATTTTATAACATGCACGACATAGCCATCGTTCTAAATTTCTGCCCACCCTCTCCTCCAGCGAGGGGCTCTGCTCTCCTCGGCATCTGTGTTCAATCCCACGGCTGTGAGCAGCAGATGTGATATCGGCGGGGAGGAGATGCTCGGCTAGTGTTTAAACACAGAAATGAGAGACGCTCTGTCACCCACATCTGCCCATCAGGACACGAGCACGAGACGTGAGACGAGCAGCAGCTCCACACTACTAAACTAAATTACAGCAGCTCTGCACTTCCCCCAGCTTCTTTAGCCAAGTGAGCTAGGAGGGTTTCTAAGCCCTCAGAGTGATTCATTCACAATCATCAATGGTCACAGAGGAATTAAACTGATGGTTTTATAGCAAACACACTTCTGAGGCCACATGCTCACTTACTGCATAGTTTTAGAGCGCATTTATGCTTACATACACATTTACATTTACACAAAGTGTTCCTGTAGCTCAATTGGTAGAGCATTGTGTTAGCACTGCAAGGTTGTGGGTTCGATTCCCAGGGAGCACATGTTAGGTAAAAAAAATTTTTTTTTTAATAAAAATTAAACAAATTGCTAGCTTGAAATTGTGAGCATGCACACACAGATGTGTGTGTGAATCTGAAGTGGGTTGTCAGGCAGAAGCTGCTTCCAGATGGCCGACAGACTCCTGCGCCCGCGACACTTCATATGACGGACCGGGAACACAGCGCCAAGTCTGTGAACCGCTTAGCAACAGGGTAAATCCTTGACATTTTTAAAACGCTTTAGCCGAAGAAGAGAGAAATAAAGTGAGAGAGAGGTGCCTTTTTGAGACTGTCACAGTCTAATTCTACACAATACTTGCTGCCAACAGACACATGTCCCTTTTCAGCCCAGATTTGGGGATAAAACCAGCGTCCTCCACTGAAGCAGCTAAATTATTTTTAGTATTAAGAGGGGAAAGAGGAAAAGGAGAGGGAGGGAGACAGAATTGCGTAGTAGGCCGCAGATTTTGCAGCGGTTACGGATTACTGCTTGCTTGTAAATCCCATCAGAATGGATTGAGAGAAAGACAGTAAACAGGAGAGCTCCAGCCTATCCGCTCACAAGTCTCGAGTCTCGCTTTCTCCTACAGACGATCAAACTATGACCTTCACAGAAGAAGTTTAGAGGTGGCTCTTCTTGCTTAAATGTTCGTCTACTTATTTACTTAATAGCATAGAATTTCAATTACAATTTTGGTCATTTATGTGTAAATAAAAGAATCAATCTGCTTATCGCATAGAATTATTAATTATTTAAGCAATTTTTGAGACTTCTCATAGCAAATAAACTAGATATTCATAAGCAAACCTGCATTGGACTCATTTTCTGTGGAAGAGCTGGTACTTCTTGTGTGCTGGTCTATTGTGGCATCACCAATTTCAGATATAACCTGCTTCTGAAAGAAACGTGAGAAAGCAAAGCGCTGTTGGTCAGGGGTCAGATGCTCTCTTCCACTGTTGGTGGCCTGAATAAGCTACATATAAACAGACCTCAGACGGTCGGCTTTCACAGTCACAAACAGCATGTCCCGCACTCGTTCAGCGGTAATCAAGCGCTCTCCTGAGGTTTTTAACCAGGAGAAACATTTCCAATAAAGCTCTGCCATTTCTGACAAGCAGCCATTTCCTCTCGTTGGTTTTGGAGTCTGAAAGCGACATAACAGAGTTTTATGAGGTGTGAAGATGGGGCTATATTTGATCACATACTGTGGCCCAAAAGGACTCTCGCTGTCTGTATCACTCCGTCTCTGTGTGTCTCTCCATGGGGCGCGACGGCAGCATGACAGAAACTACTGAAGCTTTACTTGCTTCATTTTACCAGCACATTAAAGGTTTGTCAGTCCCTTGAACCTGAAACCAATCACTTTAAAACAAACTGAAGCGAACCAAACTGATGTACGCCGATTAAACGTTTCTTCACCATTCCTTCCACGACTCACCATGATGACTTCATTCATCACAAATGTTGGACTGTGATTCAGTTATCAAACTGATGAAGATCATATCTCTATCAATTAATCTCTAAGCTTGTTAGAGTTACAGCTCAGCTTACATCCACACTTTCATGAAGTTTTGTCTAGATCTGAGAATGTATCTTTTTAAATCAATTTGATTTGATTTGAACAAACCTTGTTTATTGCTATTTCAATGAGTTATCCAGACATTCCTGTCATCTGTTTATTAACCTGTGCACAGAAGGAAGGAAAAAAAAACTGTTCAGACACTCACAGCTGTCCGTTCCTGCCAAATGAGTCCATGAGAGTGAAGATTTATGAACTCAACTCTCAAAAATAAAGTCTCAAGATGATTTGTTTTTAGGCTGATGCTGAAGAAGAACCTTCTGAAGTGTATACAATACCAAAGGAGAAAGTTCTGAAGTTGCTATCACTCTTAAAAAAAAAGTTTCCAAAAAGTGGGGTTTTTCAGTGATGCCCTAGAATGGCCACTTTGGGTTCTCCAAAGAACCTTTGAATGAACAGTTCTTACAAGAACCATTTCCCTTAAACATTTCTTAAAAATCAAGGTTCTTCATTGGCATTGATTGTTCTAGGGAGAACAACAACCATGGCAACTCTACAGCAACTTCCTAACCATCTATCTATCCATTCATCCATTCATCTAACCATTATCCATCCATTCAACCACCTAACAATCTAACCTTCCATCCATCCACTAATTCCTTTGACCAACTACCTAATCATCCATCCATCCATCCAACCAACCATCCATCCATCCATCCATCCAACCAAACATCCACAAATCCAACATCCACCCATCCATCCAACCAAACATCCATCCATCCGACAACCACCCATCCAAATATTTAACCATCATCCATCCATCCATCCAACCAACCATCCATCCATCCATTCAACCATCATCCATCCATCCAACAACCACCCATCCATCCAACCAAACATCCATCCATCCAACATCCACCCATCCATCCAACCAAACATCCATCCATCCGACAACCACCCATCCAAATATTTAACCATCATCCATCCAACCAACCATCCATCCATCCATCCAACATCCACCCATCCATCCAACCAAACATCCATCCATCCAACATCCACCCATCCAACAACCATCCATCCATCCAACCAAACATCCATCCATCCAACATCCACCCATCCATCCAACCAAACATCCATCCATCCGACAACCACCCATCCAAATATTTAACATCATCCATTCAACCAACCATCCATCCAACATCCACCCATCCATCCAACCAAACATCCATCCATCCGACAACCACCCATCCAAATATTTAACCATCATCCATCCATCCAACCAACCATCCATCCATCCAACCATCATCGATCCATCCAACAACCACCCATCCATCCAACCAAACATCCATCCAACCAACATCCACCCATCCATCCAACCAAACATCCATCCATCCGACAACCACCCATCCAAATATTTAACCATCATCCATTCAACCAACCATCCATCCATCCAACCAACAATCACCCATCCATCCAACCAAACATCCTTCCATCCAACAACCACCCATCCATCCAACCAAACATCCATCCATCCAACAACCACCCATCCATCCAACCAAACATCCTTCCATCCAACAACCACCCATCCAAATATTTAACCATCATCCATCCAACCAACCATCCATCCAACCATCCATCCATCCATCCATCCATCCATCCAACATCCACCCATCCAACCAAACATCCATCCATCCAACAACCACCCATCCATCCAACCAAACATCCATCCATCCAACCAACAATCACCCATCCAATCCAACCAAACATCCTTCCATCCAACAACCACCCATCCATCCAACCAAACATCCATCCATCCAACAACCACCCATCCATCCAACCAAACATCCTTCCATCCAACAACCACCCATCCATCCATCCAACCAAACATCCTTCCATCCAACAACCACCCACCCATCCATCCAACCAAAAATCCATCCATCCAACAACCACCCTTCCAACTATTTAACCAACATCCATCCATCCATCCATCCAACAACCACCCATCCAACTAGTCATCTATCCATCCATCCATCAATGACTTGAGGAATCATCTGTGTCTGTAGGGATCTGAATAATAGAGTGGCCACTTTGGGTTCTCCAAAGAACCTTTGAATGAACAGTTCTTACAAGAACCATTTCCCTTAAACATTTCTTAAAAATCAAGGTTCTTCATTGGCATTGATTGTTCTAGGGAGAACAACAACCATGGCAACTCTACAGCAACTTCCTAACCATCTATCTATCCATTCATCCATTCATCTAACCATTATCCATCCATTCAACCACCTAACAATCTAACCTTCCATCCATCCACTAATTCCTTTGACCAACTACCTAATCATCCATCCATCCATCCATCCAACCAACCATCCATCCATCCATCCAACCAAACATCCACAAATCCAACATCCACCCATCCATCCAACCAAACATCCATCCATCCGACAACCACCCATCCAAATATTTAACCATCATCCATCCATCCATCCAACCAACCATCCATCCATTCAACCATCATCCATCCATCCAACAACCACCCATCCATCCAACCAAACATCCATCCATCCAACATCCACCCATCCATCCAACCAAACATCCATCCATCCGACAACCACCAATCCAAATATTTAACCATCATCCATCCAACCAACCATCCATCCATCCATCCAACATCCACCCATCCATCCAACCAAACATCCATCCATCCAACAACCACCCATCCATCCAACCAAACATCCATCCATCCAACAACCATCCATCCATCCAACCAAACATCCATCCATCCAACATCCACCCATCAATCCAACCAAACATCCATCCATCCGACAACCACCCATCCAAATATTTAACATCATCCATT
Organism: Carassius auratus; assembly: GCF_003368295.1. Classification (NCBI taxonomy): domain Eukaryota; kingdom Metazoa; phylum Chordata; class Actinopteri; order Cypriniformes; family Cyprinidae; genus Carassius; species Carassius auratus. The sequence goes on along the minus strand of NW_020526468.1, from coordinate 118,046 downwards.
CAACCAACCATCCATCCAACATCCACCCATCCATCCAACCAAACATCCATCCATCCGACAACCACCCATCCAAATATTTAACCATCATCCATCCATCCAACCAACCATCCATCCATCCAACCATCATCGATCCATCCAACAACCACCCATCCATCCAACCAAACATCCATCCAACCAACATCCACCCATCCATCCAACCAAACATCCATCCATCCGACAACCACCCATCCAAATATTTAACCATCATCCATTCAACCAACCATCCATCCAACATCCACCCATCCATCCAACCAAACATCCATCCATCCGACAACCACCCATCCAAATATTTAACCATCATCCATTCAACCAACCATCCATCCATCCAACCAACAATCACCCATCCATCCAACCAAACATCCTTCCATCCAACAACCACCCATCCATCCAACCAAACATCCATCCATCCAACAACCACCCATCCATCCAACCAAACATCCTTCCATCCAACAACCACCCATCCAAATATTTAACCATCATCCATCCAACCAACCATCCATCCAACCATCCATCCATCCATCCATCCATCCATCCAACATCCACCCATCCAACCAAACATCCATCCATCCAACAACCACCCATCCATCCAACCAAACATCCATCCATCCAACCAACAATCACCCATCCATCCAACCAAACATCCTTCCATCCAACAACCACCCATCCATCCAACCAAACATCCATCCATCCAACAACCACCCATCCATCCAACCAAACATCCTTCCATCCAACAACCACCCATCCATCCATCCAACCAAACATCCTTCCATCCAACAACCACCCACCCATCCATCCAACCAAAAATCCATCCATCCAACAACCACCCTTCCAACTATTTAACCAACATCCATCCATCCATCCATCCATCCAACAACCACCCATCCAACTAGTCATCTATCCATCCATCCATCAATGACTTGAGGAATCATCTGTGTCTGTAGGGATCTGAATAATAAGAATGAGAAACAGTTATTAATATTGATGCTTGGTATATCAAGAACTGCCCAGACAAGTACAAGAGGATTGAGTATGTCCTCCGAGCTCCACATGAAGAAGCATGTTAATGTTAAATCTCAGCTGGCCCAAACTCAGATCAGGGTGAGGTGAGATAAAAAACAAGACGAGAGGAGAAGATCTGATCAGAGGGAAGGAGAAACAAGAACACGATGAATAAAAGTAGAGATAGACAAGATCTGGATTCCATTGGTTTTTGGCTCTGAATCGCACTGAACCAGAGAAGAAAAATCAATTGCTGATACCTGCACTGACCAAACATATTGATGCCTGACGAGATTAGCAGGGATCAAGCTAACCGTGTGTGTGTGTGTGTGTGTGTGTGTGTGTGTGTGTGTGTGCTACCGGCTCTACACATTCAATCATCGCCTCGTCCTGAAGGCCAGCAGAAGAACAGCAGCCCAGCACACAGATAATCATTTACCATGTTTAAAACAAACGCTGCTAATTAAGCGCCTGTCCTCTCTTTAGTTGAACTCAAAGCTAACTGAATGCACTGCAAAGGACAGTCGTTTTGGAGTGAGTCAGACCACCTCTTGTTCAAATTACAGCATGCCAGTAATAAACAACAAAAACGCTTCTGTTTCTCCTCATCTGCACTTTTCACTCCTGTCGTCGGTGGAGAGTGTGTCGGGGAAGATATTTTAAAACTGCAGTTTGTCAAGCTACTCATTATCTGGAGCATTGCTGTAGCCAGGGTCTGGGTGGGAATTGTGCTATAATAACCCCACATACACTAAACACTTTAAAAGAGACTGATATTTAGATGCTCGTGAAAGAGGTTTTCTCTGTTTTGGAGGAATGAGCATTGTTAAATAATATCACATTGCACCATTACTTTAGGTTAGGGATGTATCATTTTATCAGTTGTTTATTATTCATTCAACGATACATAGTCCTATTATAGTTTTCATTAATAACCATTACTATATAGATGATAACTTTGTCTAATGCCCTTATGAATGTTGTTAGCATGACTAAAATATGAAACAGCATAGACATAACATACTTGTTCTACAGATCTCTGCATTAGTGTTATATGCTACTGTTTTGATATGCCTTGATAATGTTTCTGATCAGATACAATAGATTTATTTTGTGGTATTCTGTCAGCAATAACATGTCTGTGGGCTCTTTTGATTGCTATCAGTTTAAGTTCTGGCAGTGTTGCCAGATATTGCTGTGAAAATAAATAAAAACAAAAATATTAAATAAAAAAAATAAACTGAAATGACTTCAAAAACGGTCTAAACTTAATTATACATGCATATACAATCAAATGAAGAGCTTTTAATAGCAGATTAGTCATTTAGAGAACAAATGTTATTTTTGAACATTACATTTGACTGAGGTCTGAACTTCGGTGACCTCACAGCTGGCTATAGACATGATCTGAAGTAAACCTCAATTGACGTTTGCAACCCATTTAACTTCGATAATGAGATGTGTGACTTGACTTTATCCATCTGGAATCGACTGGTTGGTGAAAAACATGTTTCTGAATCTTTCTATAATCTTCCCACTAGATAACAGAGTCATTTACAGCTGTTTATCATTCATGCTACTACAATAATTAATCACTGCAAATAAAGAAATAAAGAACAACATTTAATGGACCTTTAGCCTCCACGTTTATTTTTCCAGATTTGTTTATGGTTCTGAAACCATGTAATTTAATTTGAGTCGATATGGACAAAATGTCATTAATGTAACTTAAACTTTAACAAACTAAAGCTTAATTAAACTTCCAAACATTTTAACCAAACCTTAACCAAGATTTGAACATTTGAAATCAAATTAAGTGTTATTAATATTAAAAGTATATGAAATAAAATTCTATAACGTTCAAGAGATGATGGCTTAAAACGTTTTTTTGCCATGACAAACTCACTCTGGCTTCATTCTCGTGAAATGCCCACTTTCTACCATCAAATCAATTCCTAATGAACCTAATCCTACATCCGTATCAGAAATACACAAAACATTTTCATATGCATTTGATGCTGACTTTAACCACTGAACCCAGAGCTCCTAACACACATTCCCCTCCAAACTAACAAGCCATCGCCTGAAGACAGAAGCCCTCTGTGTGAGAATCACTCCAGACACTCGGCCGACAGGTGCATCACCCTGAGACCCTGGATACAGTGTACAGACTTCACTCTCACAGGCCGTCTGAAGCGTTTTGTCAATGCTGCTCTCGTTCCTCTCGCTCGAGGCTGCTGGACTGAATCTGAGAAACAGCTGCGGAGCCTAGCCTGAGTCAGCCCTGATCCACACAAATAAAACACCAAGCCAGCACATGCAAGCTTATCAGATACATATATAGAAATAAAAAACAAATGACATGAGCAAGAACGATTTCTCATTTCCTCTCGGAGACCCCAGGAGTTCATCCTGTGACTCCCGTCAAGGAGGTGGAGCGGCACACGCGATCAATAAACAGAATCCCTGTGGACATCTGTTTGGGACAGGTGCGCTGATTAAGAGGGGCACGTCGATGGGCATCTCCAATACAACACCAGAGGAGACGGCATCACGGGGCCACGGGACAGATGGTGGCGGGCGGGTCAGAATAAACCGATAAGCCACCTGAGGCTGAGCATTACATGCAGTTCATGCAGAAATTACATTTGCTGAAAATGCACTCGACCTCAGGCCACTGAGCATGTAGATGAGTTTGTTTCTTTATCAGAACAGATTTGGAGGAATGCAGCATTACTTTTACATCACTTGCTCACCAGTGGATCCTTTCCAGTGAATGGGTGCCGTCAGAATGAGAGTCCAAACTGCTGATAAAAACATCACAGTAATCCACACAACTCCAGTCCATCAGATAGATTAGATCAAATTAGATTAGATTAAAACTGTTGCTTCAAGTCCATAATCCATAATATTGCTTCTTCCAGTGAAAAAAGGAGAGAAATAAGAACCGTTTACAAGTTAAAACTGTCTACAATAGCTTTACACAAATGATTTTGATGTGAGAGGAATCCATTATGAACTGATGGATGGATTTGTTCCTTAAAAACACACATCTTTTCACTTCACAAGACCTTAACTGATGGACTGGAGTGATGTGGATTACCGTGATGTTTTTTTTATCAGCTGTTTGGACTCCCATTCTGACGGCACCCATTCACTGCAGAGCATTCACTGGTGAACAAGTGCTACATTTCTCCAAATCTGCTCTGATGAAGAAACAAACTCATCTTGGATGGTCTGAGGGTGAGCACTTATAAAGCAAATTTTCATTTTTAGGTGAACTACTCCTTTAACTGTGTGATGTGGTTTACAGCATTTATAAAGATAGAAAGACAAAAATGTTCAAAAAAAAAAAAAAAATGAAATTCGGAAACAATAAATCACAATGAGCAATGATAATTCTCAGAAAAGAGCTGAAAGTCTAGCTCATGGTTTACCTGCAGGTTGTTTGCGGTGTTGTATAGGATTGAAGCAACTCGGTGCATTAACACAGAGCTCAGGTGGAGACGGCACCAGCTGAATTTGAGTCTTCTGGCTGTTCTCGTCTTGTCTTCCTATCGGTTGATCTCAAGATACCTGTTAATCAAAAAGACAAAAACAAAGAAAAAATATATTAAAGCTATAAGCTACGCACAGGCCACCGATGTAGGCCGTTTTGTTCAAACATGACTCAAACATGATTTTAGTGAATCAAATACATTCAGTGCATCCAGTGTAATCCAGCCGATTCCTGAACAAATGACTCTTAGAAGCCAGTTCTTTACAGTGAATCTAAAGACATACAGCACAAAAAGGATCGACCAAATGATTCCTGAACAAACAACTCTTATTAACCAATTCTTGTTCGCTAAATCAAAACAAATATTGTTCAGCACAACCAATGCAGACCAAATGAATCTAAAACAATTGACTCTTATGAACCAGTTCTTTGCAGTGACTGAAACACATACAGTGTAACCAGTGTAGACCGAGTGATTGCCAAAAAAATCACAAAGAAACATGACTCTTATCAGTCATTTGTTTTAAGTGAATCAAACACTTACTGTACGTCTTACAACGGACTCTTTTGTACTGAAGACTTTGAGACTCAAATCACTGTGTACCTCATGACTGTTAATGTAGTTGATGGGAAATTATTCTACCATTTTGCAATTAAATCACACTTCGTTTCCAAAATATTCCTTCCTCAAAATACTACAAGACTCATTAATAGAACCTGAATGGATGTTCATGCACCATGATTGAAAGGCAGAGTCTGTTTCTGATTGGCTGACACTTCTGGCCACTCCCCAAATTATTATTATATATATATTTTTTATCATCTGCTCACAGCATCTTGATGTGTCACAGAGACGGATCTGATGTCTCCACACACCTATTTCAGCAATGTCTATCAAGTAGTGGAGAAGCTTTATCTGTGACATTAAAGCAATTCCTTAAAACATTTTTAATAGGGCAAAAGCATTATAAAGCATTTGTTTGAAGACATTAAAATAATTAGCAAAAATCATATCTCCTCTCTTGAAGTGTCAATCATACAATTCTTCCATTTTTTTTCTGCACATGCCCATAAGAAACATCACAATATACTGTATAGTAGTGTTGATATATACGGTGGTGCGTTGCTACTACATAAAGTCAATTTTTGCATAATAATAATGTTATGTCATTAAAATTATGCTGTTGTTAAAATAAAAATGTTCTTGCTAAAAATACATTTTCTCATAATATTTTGTCATTAAAACAACATCATTTCTTGTAACAACGAGATGACATTTAAATGAAATAATTTCTTGTAATACTGAGACATGGTGTTAAAATATATTGAGATATTATTTAGTTAAAATATAATTTCTATATTTTCGTAATAACTAAATTCATTTTCTTTTTAAAACAACATATTTTCTTATAATAATGATATGCTATTCCATTAAAACAAAATATTTTCTCATAATCACATTTAAATGACATTTTCTCAGATTAACAAGATATTATGTTAATAAACATAATAAACATATTTGTTATAAACAAAATATTTTCTCGCAATAACAAGGTACATTTCATTTAAATGACATCTCGTTATTACGACATGGTTGAGTATAAAAGATAATATGTGTGTGGCAGCAATGCACCACTTTAATTTTAATATCACAGAGATACTTTTATTTTTATTTTCCCAGTTTGTAATTTTGTGCGTTTAAATTATTTTAAATTAACAATTCTATATATTTTTTTTAATTATTTTTAAAATTTTTATTTCAGTTTTAGTTATTTTACTACACATGTATGAAAATGAGAAATTTTGCATTGGTGCCTTTTATTTTCACATTTTATTTTTAATTCAGTTTTTCAATTTTAAGCAACATTTTTTTTCAAGTTTGTTAAATATAATAATCATACTGTATATAAACTACAAGTAGACCAGAGTCTGAGCAAAAGGCTCCATCTGAGCTCTTTCACAGCCCTCACAGAAGGAACAGGAAGTTGGTACACGTTCGATCTGGTGATGGGCCGAGCTCCAGCTACCAACGGTGCGAGGAAAGTGCTCCCATGGCAACAGGATGAGATTGGTTTGCTTAGCCGCGGTCCGGTCCGCTCGCGTCCTAATGTAAAGAGACAACATGCTGGAATTAATCAGTGTGTCAGAGAGGAGGGAAAAGTCAGGAGAATTTCATTTGAAGACAAAAGAAATGAAAGCCATTTCTTTTTTCTCTCCTTCGACACCCGTATCCCCGAATCTCCAGGGCTCAGAGGACAAAGAGTTACACCAGACGGAAACACACACACATTTCTCAGCGATTTTATACCAGAGACGGAGTGAATGTGGGTGACAGAGAGTGACAGAAGACAGCAAAAGAAACAAAAACTCAAGGCATCTTCTCACAAGATGTTTCCTTTCAGCTCCTCTGGAAAGACGCATGTCAGACTCCGTCAAAAAATCCATCACACTTTAAAACTTTCAAGTTTTCATGTCACAAAACGGCAGCTGCTACATGAATATGCTTTCTGAAGGTCACGAGTAAATATTAACTTTAACTTTAACTTCACTGTCCCCAAGGGGGGAATTATTTTCTACAGCACTGCACTTGTTTGACACACACAACATGACATACTGTATAATACAAAAAAAAAATTACTGTTATATTAAAAAACCATAATCATATTCAAACTCAAACTTGCAGGTTAAATCTCAAAAACAGGCAATTCACACATACCTTGAAGTATTTATTATTGCATAAAACTGATTATATTTCAAGCCCGACCTATAATATCATACGTATAGTAGCAAATTTGAATAATTTTCTATGATGCTATCTTAGCAAAGTCATTCAGATAATCCGTACTGATACAGACGTGTGCATTTTATTTTGAATCCATACATTTTAATGTGGTAGACGCGATGCAAGATTTAACATTTGGTTGAAGTTAATTTAATATTGTATTTCTGTTTAATCATTGACAGACCCCTGTGATACCGTTGCGGACCCCCTGCCGAAAACTCCTGCGGTACACCAATATTAGTACATACTGCCACAGCATAATGCATTTGATATCTCAGACCCCCGTGTTGTGTTTGTATGTAAACATAAGCATCTATCTAAATTCCCCTGTTGGAAAAACAGCATAGGTATGTTCTGAAGCATGGCAGCTGGTTTGAGCTGGTTTAAGCTGGTCCTAAGTTGGTCATGAGGAAAACTGGGAAACTGGATCTTGTTAGTGAATCAAATGCATACAGCACAAACTGTTCAGACCAAAGAATTTCCCAAAAATGGCTTTTCTGAACCAATTTTGTTAATGAATCAAACAGATAAAGCAAAAGAGCAAACGACTCACAAACTGGTTCTTGTTAATGAATCAAACATATACAGTGCAAACCAAATGATTCCCAGACAAACAAATCCTTTGACCCAATATTTGTTAGTGAACCAAACACATTCAGTACATCACACATAGTGCAGACTAAATAGTTCCCAAAAAAAAATGACTCTTTTTTTATGAATTTACATTAGCAAATCAAACATATACAGCAGAAACAGTGCAAACCAAATGATTTCTGAACAAATGTCTCTTTTGAACAGATTCTTGTTAGCGAATTAAGCACGTACAATATAGCACAAACAATGTAAACCAAATGTTTCCCAAACAAATGACTCTTTTGAACCGGTTCTAATTAGTCAACCAAACACATAGAATATAAACAGTGCACACTGAATCATTCACAAACAAATGACTCTTTTGAACCGGTTCTAATTAGTCAACCAAACACATAGAATATAAACAGTGCAGAGTGAATCATTCTCAAACTAATGACTCTTTTGAATCAATTTTTGTTAGCAAATCAAATATACAGTATAGAGCACCAACAGTGCAGACAAGACTCTTTCAAACTAATTCTTGTTAGTGAATTGAACACATACAGTACTGCACACATAGTGCAGACTAAATAATTCCCAAACAAATGGCTCTTTCTTGCTAGTGAACCAAATCGAAAGCAGAAACAGTGCATACAATACGATTCCAAGAAATGATTCTTATGAACCAGCTCTTCTTAGTGAATCAAAAACATATAGCACAACCACTATCGTTACAGACATTCAGTTTCAGTTGAAACGAGTACATATCTTGCACCTTACTGTGTTTTGTTCTCAACTCTCACGAGATGTAGATCAGTTTGCTGATTGTTCTTGTAGTGGATGGGAAATTATCCCATTATTTCACAAAGTAATCACACATTTTGTTTACAAATATTTCTACATCAAAAGCACTTCAAAAATCATTAACAGACCCATTTAGGAAATGGAATCTGAATCCCAAAGGAAAGCACTGGAAACCTTTAGCGCACTAGTACTATGACTCGAGATGTGCTAACCTCGCGCATACCATTCGAGGTCTAGTTTATGTATTGGGCTTCAGCTGTAGTGTTTAGCTGAGGTGGAGCAGCGTGTTAGTGTCCATGCGAGTAAAGCCAGAGGTCTGATGCTGTCAGCAAGACTGACGTTTGCTCAATTTACTCTGAAACTGCCAACATAAAGTTAGTTTTGGTCTCAGAAGGGAACATAACAAGACATATAAATCCAGATTCTGGCCTGTTTCTCGTTTGTTTGGTTTTACCTGAGGAAACGCTGGCCAGCGATGCTGAGGTGATGTGAGATTCAACACCGGCTTCAAACACTAAAATGATTGTGAGGTGAATGGCTGAGCAGAGACACATGGTGCTAAAGTCTGTGCCATCACATACAGAAACCCTATACTCTATTCTGATCTATACAGCACAATAGAAAATAACACTCTGAAAACACTTCAGATGAAGCAGGCTTCACAGTATCTAAAATTAACTTTGCAACACCGGCCACTGGCAGGTGAATTTACAATTTACAATCAATAATAATTTTTTTTTATTTAATATATAATATCTACTATGGAGAGTACATATTCTCAGTTCACCTTACCTTAATGGGTGTTTCTGGCAAGTAGTGTTGTCACGATACTGGAATTTCGAACTTCGATACGATACCTTGAAAAATATCGATATTCGATATCACAGAGAAAAAACTGCCACAATATTACGTCAAGCATTATAATATGATATCTGGATAATCAAGTATTATTTAATGATAGAACTTTAGTAATTATAATTAAAACTTGGTAACCGTGTATGAATGCATAGACATTTTATATATATTAGTAATTAATATTAGGAATAAAAATAAAATAGAACATTTTATTATTTATTTATTTATTCATATATTTCATTAAGTATTTATTCAATAACAAAAAAATATTAAACAAATATAATTTATTTATGTATTTATATATTCATTTATTTTATAAACAAATGCTTACTCAATAACAGTTATAAAAAATAAATAATTAAATAAATAAATACATACATATTAAACAGTAAAAACAAATTGAATAACCTTAATAAATAAACAAACAAATAAATAAATGAGTTCTGGAGAAAATTACATCCTGGAAAATTTTTATAGAGTACATTTTCTACAAAAGCAAAAGTTGTTAATGTTGCAGTTCTTAATAAAGTTGTTTTGACTGATGGATTAGATTACTAATTCATATTTCTATGCTGGATTTTCATCATAAGCATTTTTTTAAATAACATCGTTTTAACTACAAACGTTGTCATCTACTGGCCACGTTTTTTTTTTTTTTTTTTTTCATTTTCGCAAATCCATTTGAATTTTGACCACTAGAAAAAAACTATTTAGGAAAGTCATTGTCATGTAAACATACCCTTAATTTGAAAGTCTGAATCTGGAATGCAAGCTAAAACTAAATGTAAGAAGAAGAAAAAAAAAAGTAAAATACTCCTAAATAAGGTTAACAGACTTATTGAAAGTTTCTCAAATAACGTTACATCGCAAAGAGCTTCAAAAACCTTTGCCCAGCGCTGGCTAATTGAACCTCAAATCTAAACACCACATGCTATATGTGTATATTTATGGAATAAATGTTCAGCCGTATGTCAGGACAGAAATCCAGCAGATGGTTCATGTTCTTTCACAGTTATACAAGCAGCAGAAAAACTCACTCGCTGCTCGGAAAGTTTGTGTGGGAATGAGTGTAGAAACAAACAAATTCCCAGCGCAATGAAACTAACTCCCAGCACAATGTTTGGCGAGAGTTTCTGTTTCATTCCAGCCCATCGGTCAGGATATCTCCAGCACACAAAAACACTGGACCCCCTGCGGCCTCCAGCGAGACAGAATCTCTCATCGTTTCCACATGGGACTCATCACGTTCCCCAGATGCGACAGTCTGGTGGCTTCTCTTACTCCGCTACTGAGCATAAACAGTCAAATATTTTCTGCTACAAAGCAGGCGGAAGTCCAAAGGCAGTCAAAACACTACAGCAGCTTCTTCCTGCCAACAAATGTCTGGCTATAACTGGAAACAGACTCGCGCAGAGGCTCCGTCAGCTGATGTGGGTCTCGCCCGAGGACAAGAGTTCACTGAGAGTGCAGCAGAGAGAGAGAGATGTGAATAATTAGCTGTGTTTGCTACGGCTTATGCTGTGGGTTAATGATCACAACACACTCCTAACTCGAAGTGTGCTTGATTCTCCATACACAACTTCAGAGCCAGTCATTAATGTATGAACTGCTATGCAAATAAATACAGTTCATTAAAAATGAACAAGCAAACAACTATTATTATTATTAATGTTGTTGTTGTTGTCTTTGATGAGGATAATAAGAACAATAGTTAATTTAGTATGTGTTATGGCTATTTATTATTTGAATGTTTATTTAAAATAAAATAATATAATTAGGTAATTTGGGGATATTTGTTAGAATTTATTTTATTAAAATTTTAATTAACAGATAAACATATACATATATCATTGTAATAATAATAATTATTATTATAATAATATTGTTTACTTTTGGATATTAATTATTATGTATAGTTTATTAATTTTGTTACCATTACTATATCAGATAAATATATACATCGTTTTTTTATTATTATTATTAATAATTATTATTATTTATTTGTTTATTTTGTAACCATTACTATATCAGATAAATATATACATAGTGTTGTTAAATTATTATTATTAATAATTATTATTTATTTGTTTATTTTGTTACCATTACTATATCAGATAAATATATACATAGTGTTGTTAAATTATTATTATTAATAATTATTATTATTTATTTGTTTATTTTGTTACCATTACTATATCAGATAAATATATACATAGTGTTGTTAAATTATTATTATTAATAATTATTATTATTTATTTGTTTATTTTATTTCCATTACTATATCAGATAAATATATACATAGTGTTGTTAAATTATTATTATTAATAATTATTATTTATTTGTTTATTTGTTACCATTACTATATCAGATAAATTTATACATAGTGTTGTTAAATTATTATTATTTATTTGTTTATTTTGTTACTATTACTATTATTATTAAAAACAATCAAATATATAAATAAATGTGAAGTTATTCACTTAACAAAATATTTCTAAAATAAAAATATAAAGAATAAAAACAATATTATTTTGTATGCATTCCTTATACTTCTATAAACATAAAAAGAACTAAAGTAAATATTGCTAAATTATCTATTATTAATTAACATAAAGAATATATCATTAAAATTAAAGATTTTTTACATTTATTCCATCTATTTCTATAAATATTAATATGTAAAAAAAGCAAATAAAATCATTCAACATCATTTAATTTGAATAATAAATATACAAATTAAATATACATGTATTTTTTTATTATTCCTTAAATTTTGAGTTCAGAAGAAAGCTAGATCTGAAGGTAAATTTGTTAGTTTTAGTAGCAGTTTATCTGCAGCTATTATGTAAATAAAGAAATAAATAATTCCACAGATGACTTCAGAGCCAAACATTAACATACAAAGAACTACATAAACAGCATTTTGTGAAGGGAAACTGCAACAAAAACACGCCAAATTTAGTTAAATTTGAATTAAAATGCATAATTATGTGCATCTAATTCAGGCACACGAGTGAGAAGTGTGTGTGTGTGTGTGTTGAATCTGATCCATACGTAATGCTCTGGACGCTTTGGGCACAGACTGAACGCCTGAGCTCTTTCCCTTCCGCCGCGCCTGACCTTGCCATCGCTCCCCAGAGACGAGCAATGGACATCAGCGCTCTGCCAAACGGGCGTGGCCTTCATTACCCAGCAGCCCTTTTGCATCTAAACAAACGGTAAAGAGCAGAGCGAGAGAGATGCAACAGATGCCCGCTTCACCAACATCCTAAACGCAAATGAATAAACAAACAGACCGAATGCTGGGGCTGTGAGTGAGCGGGCAGAGAGAAATCAGCGCTTGGCGGCACTCCACAGATCCGCCAGCTGGCACTGATCCCCTCCACAACCCTGGCAGACACCGCCCCCTTCTCAAGAGACCGCGGCCCAAACAGAGAGAGACAGGAAGTAGATAACATGTCTGTGTCTCTCAGCTCCAAGTCTAATTAACACTCAAGCGCATACATGTGTCTGTGTGTGTGTGTGTGTGTGTGTAGGAGGTGACTGTCGGAGAGATGGGCGGATGAGCAAAGCCTCGTCTGGAGGTGAGTCAGTCTGGCGGGTGATAAAGATGGATGAGAGGACGGCCGGAGCCAAGAGAAAGCGGCCAATCGGGTCGCGGGCGCACATGGCCACTTCTATTTCTCACACACGCTCATTTACTGTTGCACTTTCGGGTTGACTTATCAAATATTTGTCTTCCCGTTTCATTTATTCGCCCTGCTAATTATTAATGAACTGCAGATCGCGCTAATTGCTTCATCACTTAAAGAAAATGATGATCTCTCAACGCCGGAGTAATGAGGATCATCGTTTCTGCAAATTTATCGTGAAATATGAGCTAGCTACAAATTGAATGCCGTGCAAAATAATTTAGAAAACATTAACACGGCCTTCTAGCTATCAAAAGTGATTCACCTAAAACATGTAAATACATGAAAATATAAATCATTTTTGGAGACAATTATACAAGATATGGTCAAAACAGGGCTTCAATAAACCGCTTCAAATATTATCCAGAAACTATCCAAAGTGGCTCAAAACTAAAAGAGTTAATATGAAAATATGAAAACTGACAAGATTTTCTGGAAATGTATCATATAAACCAGTGTTATTTTAGTATTATTTAGCTTTATTAATATTGAATATAATAAAATACTGAATTAATGTTTATTTGTATATTTTTCATTTTGATTTCAAATAACATTTTTCTAATTTTTTTTTTTTTTTCACAAATAGCTGAAATAAAAATCTGCATATATATATACAACTATAAAAATATATTTACAAATAAAAAATACATTATACATGTATAAACACACACATATACATATAGAAACAAATATTCATAAATCACTTTTTTAATAATAATGAATAGAAAATGTGTCAAAAATACGTAATAGTTCATATAAATTTTGCAAAAAAAGAAAATCACTTTAGAAACTTAAGCAGAAGCCTTAACTTTTTTTTTTTTTTTTTTAAACATGATGTGAAAAGGAGTGAAATGAGTCCACACATGCCATGTGTGCTAAAGGACATTCTGGTCTGGGCATGACGTGACACACAAATCATGCAGATCCCAAGATGCCATTTCTTTCAAAGCTCGTTTTATCTGAAGATTTTAGATAATATTAGTGTCCACAGTGGGTCCTGCCCTCTACATCATTTAGACCCAGGCTGCCTGAAGATCTATGACATCACCATTAGACTGTGAGCCAATTAATTTCATCTCTTCTCCAGCATTCAGATATGAAAGCGCTGCCATCAGGAGAAGGGAGCCACGAATTCTACATCTCGCCACATTCCGGCATCTGCCCCCCAAAAATGCAATTACACGGCTGCAAGCGTGTGTGTGTGTGTGTGTGTGTGTGGGGTGGGGGATGTTGAGCGCATGGTGGCCTGGTTTCTGCCTCTGTTAATGGCTAAGTTGTTTTCTGGCTCTCTCCATCATCCGAGAGGAAAGAGCCCGGCTATACAGCAACTTCAAAGCAACGGTCAACAGTCTCTCCAGTTCTGATTGCTGAACAACACACACACACACACACACATGGACGTCATGCACCGCAACCTAGTTTCTTAGAGCAAATATACACATAAAAATCAACATCCTATATTTTTATCTTCTTCCCCTGAAGTCAACTTATAATGTTATTCGAGGTTTCTTTAACCAAAAACAGTCACAATTGACTTATTTTACTGTTGTTTGCCAAGCTCATATAGGGTTCAAATCTATATGTGTTAATCTTTGCAATATATCTCATGCTGCTCTGTTTGAAACACAAATGACATCTGAAATCATACTGCTTGGTAAAACGAAGTGAACTTTTATTTTTATATGTAGACTGAATGCATTTTTATATGTAGACTGAATTATATGAAGTAGCGTTGTCCAATGCCTTTTTTGTATTTTTTAGGCATTATTTTATGTATTTATTTTCAAGGTGATAGATTTTGTTTTGGTAACCTATTACAAAGAAAAAATAAAAAATTAAAAATGTTTTGTGGGCTTTTCGAATTGAAGTATGTCTACAGTACATCAAAGTCTTATTTCAAGCCTGAAAAAACCTGATTTCCATGACGCATCCAACACAGAGGCTCATCTCTGCTTCATTTCTTCATCTAATCAGGACGCTTGACTGATTCTAATAGGTTTTAAGAGAGAATCTGACGGCACAGCACACAAAGACGACTGACCACTGCTGTCTCCTTCCATCCTAAGGAGCTTATCAAGGAAAAACACATTAAAATGCAAGTTCTGACACGTCTGACACGGGGGTCAGAGCGGCCGAGAGTCACGAGCTGTTATCAGGACATATGTGTCAGGGTGCCAGATTATGGAGATTATTTTATTCGCCGGCTGATAGAAATATAAACATCATGCCAGTCATCTTCAGGGTCTAATCTGCTCTCGGGATGGCACAACAACGGACCAACAACCAGAGACGATCAAAACATCTGCTGTTACTCAGCAGGGCTTTTTGAATATGAATGCATCTTGGTTAAAATGTCCATTTTGCTTACGTACAAATGAAACAAAAAATCTCCAGCTACTGTAAATTACACACACAAAAAAAAAAACTTTAAAAAAAATCTTATTTTCTTACAAAAATATGAATGAGGTAAAGGTAAATATAAATTATTATTTAAAAAAAATATTAATATAAATAAATAAAATTTAATAAATATTAAGCTCTCCTAAAAGAGATTGGTCTAATGGCTCCAAATGGATCTATATAATGATTCATTGAAAGAATCAGCCCAAAATAGTTATTTGTTTGTAAATTGGACTACATATGTTTTTGATTTACTAAAAAAGACTGGTTCATAAGAGTCATTTGCTTATGAATCTGACTACACTCGTTGTTTGGTATGAGTTTCCAGTTCCAGTTCATAAAGAATCACTTCTCGTAAATTGGGCTACATTGGTTGCATAGTATTTGGTTCATAAGAATCATTTGTTAGTGAAATAGATTGTTTTTTATTCAATAAAAAGGTTTACTAAGATTGAACTACGATGGTTGTGTCGTATGCTTTCGATTCACTAAAAGAATTGGATCATAATATTCATTTGTTTGGAAAATGGACTACACTGTGTGGTATGTTTTCAATGTAATAATAATAAAAACAATTGTTCATAAGTGCTATTTGTTTTTAAATTACTCTACACTTATTATTTAGTAGTCATACTCATGGTTTTCTTTTACTAAAAATATTCTGTTCATAAGAATCCTTTGTTTTGTGGGTTGTGCTCAATGTTTTGCAAGAATCATTTGTTCATGAACAACTGGTTGCCTTGTGTGCTTTAGATTCACTAAAAAGAATCAGTTCAGAAGAGTCAGTTGTAATTGAATTGGACTGGGTTACCCTCAATGTGTTTGATTCACTAAAAAGAATCAGTTCAGAAGAGTCAGTTGTAATTGAATTGGACTGGGTTATCCTCAATGTGTTTGATTCACTAAAAAGAATCAGTTCAGAAGAGTCAGTTGTAATTGAATTAGACTGGGTTACCCTCAATGTGTTTGATTCACTAAAAAGAATCAGTTCAGAAGAGTCAGTTGTCATTGGGTTACCCTCAATGTATTTGATTCACTAAAAAATAATAAATTCAGAAGAGTCAGTTGGAATTTAATTGCACTGGGTTACCTTCAATGTTTTTAATTCACTAAAAAGAATCAGTTCAGAAGAGTCAGTTGTAATTGAATTAGACTGGGTTACCCTCAATGTGTTTGATTCACTAAAAAGAATCAGTTCAGAAGAGTCAGTTGTCATTGGGTTACCCTCAATGTATTTGATTCACTAAAAAATAATAAATTCAGAAGAGTCAGTTGGAATTTAATTGGACTGGGTTACCTTCAATGTTTTTAATTCACTAAAAAGAATCAGTTCAGAAGAGTCAGTTGTAATTTAATTGGACTGGGTTACCCTCAGTGTTTTTGATTCACTAAAAAGAATCAGTTCAGAAGAGTCAGTTGTAATTGAATTGGACTGGGTTGCCCTCAATGTTTTTGACTCACTAAAAAGAATCAGTTCAGAAGAGTCAGTTGTAATTGAATTGGACTGGGTTGCCCTCAATGTTTTTGACTCACTAAAAATAACTGGTTCTTAAGAGTCATTTAATCATGAATCATACTAATCTAGTTGATTTGGTCGATAAGTTTGTTCTTAGGATCTTAAGAATCAATACCAGGTTTCAAATGAAGATTAATCAGAAAAATCGATAATTTTTCCCACCCATACCCAGTTAATTTGCTGTCAGTGTAAATGAACCTTCAGACAGAAGATTCATGAAGATCTGATGCACATTACACTGGAAAAATGTCGAGAACTTCCTACTTTGAGAATTGAAACTGCTTAGTGGACAATACTAGACTAGATAATTCTAGTCATTTCTGGTCTTCCTTTAGAAGCCTAAGTTTATAAAAACCTGCAGGCCTTGCATCTCCACAGACAGGTCAGGGTGCAGCGCTTCAGGGACGTCACTCTCTGGGGTGCTTAAAGGGACTGAGAGATAACAAACTCTTTATTTTGGAGTCTGCAGTCGGAGTTTACCCACAGTTCCCTGCTCACAAAAGAAAAGACAGGCGTGCTGCAGCCGCACACTAATAAAAGACTAAATTTAACAAACAGATGCAGGAGTCCACCTTCACAGCACTGACACCAGAGGAGACAAAATACTTCAATCAACAGCTCTCTTCCAGTGACCTCCGCGTGCCCCGGTATTATTTCATACTGCCATATCCATTTCAGACACGCAGGACACCATGAGAGAGAATGCATTTCCCTTTGAGAGCTGACGGAGAGTGTTTTTAAAGGGTTCACACACACAGAAAGCATTTTATGGATGAGGTCTGGAGCTGAAAGACCTTTGACGGTGGTTTCCGCTGTGCTGCCCTCCGTTGGCCCGTTAGATCGGTTTCCACCCTGTTACTGCACTTCAAGATCACTTTTGCTACCAGCCATCTATAAAAACAGTAAGTCACATAATAAAAGTGAAAAAGTGCTTGAAGAAAACTAGTCTGCTCTGGAAGAGAGAAAGTGTCTTTATCTTAAAAGTTTAGATTTGGTAAGATGTTTTGAAAGAGGTTTCTTCTGCTCACCATGGCTGCATTTATTTGATAAAAAAAATATAGTAAATAAAAAACAGTTAACTTATTTTCATTTATTTTTTTGTGGAAAATTTGATAGTCTTTAGGATTCTGGAATTCCTTGATAAATAGAAAGTAAAATAAAAAAAGCATTTATTTGAAATAGAAATATTTTGTAACAATAAATGTATTTACTTTCATTTTATTTAATGCATCTTTGCTGAATACATTTATTATTATATATACACACACATCTTACTGACTGTAAAATGTAATTGCTTCATATTAGTTTAGTGAAATGTTTTAAATAAATTCATAAGCAATTTCAATTAATTCATAATCAATAGTCTTGGGACACTTGATATAAATCATAAAATAAGTGACTTATTAAAAGTTTACATATCACAACATCCATCTGCACTACTAAAACAGAATCAATCCTAAAAACCTGTCATCTGCTCAAGGAGAAAAACACGAAGGCCACTTGGCTTCTAGTTGTCATTCATGTCCGCACACTAAAATCTTTAGAAAAAATGTAATTAAATGAATAGCAGCTCATAGACACCGCATTTAAAAAGGTCTCTGTACAGTCCTTTTCAGCCCTGTTACTGCATCCGTTTACTGCATTTCAAGTGTGTCTTTGCCACAAGACCTCATAAGTCACAAATAAAAGATAAAACATCATAACTATCAGTGCCACTCAAAAAGAAAACTAATTAAATAGCATCTCAAAGCCACCTCACTTAAAAAGTCATTTTCATCAGTTTTCCAATGTGTCTGTCTGATGGTCCGGAAGATGCTTTTTTTTTACCGTTACTGCATCTGTTTACCAGGTTATTCATGCATGAATCTGCCACAAAACATCTTTAGAAACAGACTAATTTAAGTCACTTTCCTTCCTTGCATATCACGACAGCTATCAGAGAGAATAAAAAAAAAAAAAAAGTCATATTAAAAACAGAAAACTAATCATTAAAAGCCGTCGTGTGATCAAGGAGAAAGACACAGAGATGATCTTGACTTCTAGCTGTTATTCCACAAGCTGAAATCTTTAGTAAAATCACGTGAATTTAAACAGCATGGCAAAGATAATTATTTACAGAAATGAAGTAATTTACAGTGGTGCTTTCTACTGTGTGACGCTGCGGTGACAGGTGAGACAATTTTCAACCCTGTTACTATGAACATGAACCACCAGAAAACCTCTCATTTAAAAAAACAACATTGTTTCTTTTTATTTAAAACAAGTCAGTGATACCCAATTAGACTTTCCACCATGTGACTATCTTTTTCAACCCTGTTACTGCATCCATTTGCTGTCGTTCAAGCATAAACCACCACAAAACCTTCATAAATATTTTTTAAGTTACCTATATGTAAAACAACAGCTACCAGAAAAAGTAAAAATTAAAAAGTACTATTAAAAACTCTTCATCTGCTCAGGGGAAAGTGAAACAATGGCAGCCTTGGCTTCTCCTGTCATTTCCACACACTGAAATCTTTAGTAAAATCACATGAATTTAAACAGCGTGCCATAGATACTCATTTAGACAGTCATTTTCAGTGTTGCTTTCGACTGTGTGACTCTCCAGTGGTACGCAAGATCTTTTTCAACCCTGTTACTGCATCTGTTTACCATCATTCAAGCATAACCACCACAAAACCTAGAAAGAAAAACAAAACAGATATTGTTACTTTTATTAAAGCACTCTTTACATATCAAAACAGCTATCAACGGCACTTACAAAAAAAACAAAAAAAACTAATACAACTGATGGTAAAAAGCTGTCATGTGCTTGAGGAGAAAGACACTGAGGCTGCCCTGGCTTCTAGTTGCCATTCACCTCCACATGTTGGTAGTTTTATTATAATCAAATGAATACAATAGCATCTCATAAATACCCCACTTAAAAAGTCATTTTCTCCGGCTGCAACGTGTTTCGCTGTCCATCGCGGTGAGGCGTGAACGAGCAACATGTTTAATTCAGATGCAAAGCAATTTGCACGCAGCTCGTTCCCTCACACACACACTTTGTGAGGACACAAACATCAAAGTCTTCTGCCAATGGGATACTGACACACACACACACACACACACAGAAAAAAATCCTAGCAGAGGACACACGCCTCCCACTTATGACCTGGAGTTTCATTTACTGTACGCGAGAGGCGTTTCTCCATATTTATCCCGGGAAAGCGTGGCACTCTATTACAGCAAGGTCCAGATTCAGCTCTGGCAGGAGATCGGCTCGATGATAGAGAAAGTTATTACAAAGATTTCAGTCGTGGATGGTTATGCCGGCCTGGAGCATCGGAAAAGAGCCCGGGGGATTAGAGAGAGCTAAGCGCGCACAAGGTCAACGATACGGGCAGATGACAAATAAGAGGAACTCACAGCGAGGGGACAGTAACGCAAAAGCCATCATTCTTCACGATTAACATTCGAGGCACACAGCGGTCCGCTAATGGCTCGAAAATATACTACCGCTGTCTACACTTTAAAAAGGTCAGCGGTTGACCCCTACATGCTGAATATTGAGAGGAGGGAGGGTTAGCATGCTACTACCACCAATGACATTAAATGGACTGAATCCCACATACTACACACAATAAGAGTTGTGCGCCATTCAGAACTGAATCAACAATGGCTTTCACATTGGAGGTCAGTTCCACAAATTGACCTGAGGTTGCAAACAAGATGCAGAATTGCAATTTGAATTTCATTGTCAGGAAGTAGAATTCTGTCAAGACAGACAGACAGATTGATAAATATATGGACAAGTGTTCCTGTAGTTCAAGTGGTAGAGCATTGTGTTAGCAAGCGCAAGGTTTGGGATTCAAATTCCAGGGAACTTTAGGAGAAAATTGTTAGACTGAATGCAATTTAAGTTGCTTTGGATAAAAGCGTCTGCTAAATGCATAAATTCAAAATTCGATGGATAGATAGACCAAAGGATAAAAAGACAGAAGGATAGACAAAAGAACAGAATGAAATGGACAGACAGATCAATAATTTTTTACAGGAAGGACAAGTTAGTACATTTTGAGATTACAAAGCCAAAACACTAAAAAAAACATGAATGAATTTTGATTTGGAAAGAGCATCCAGCATGAAACGACTATCGCACTGCTAGACTCCCACAGAGGGACGGCAGCGGTCTCAGCATCCACCTCTGGATCTCCACAGGTCTAAAGCTCATCCTGTGGGCCTGCCCAGTTAAAAGGGTTCACAACCTCCACGTAATCCTCAGCACAAGCAGGTTCAGCTCAACACTGGTCTCTGTTTCACTCTGATAGCGATGGAGATGAGTAGGTGATCAGGGTGTGTGTGTGTGTGTGTGTGCATGTGTGAGCGAACCGAGGTGAATTCAATCTCCCTCGCAGGCACGAGCGGACAGGCAGGCGGATAGAACAGCGGCATCCCAGAATAACCCCGGAGGTATCCATGAATGAAATGACAGGATTACACAAGCATTCGAAATCCCACTGAGATCCCAGATAATGCTGTTTACCGCCGCGTGTCGCACCCGTGACGAGGGGAGGAGTCAAACTGTTTGGCTAATGAAAATATGGAAAAGCTTTTCAGAGTCGCCGAGCAGAAAATTCAAACCTGCGGGTCAAAAATTTTGGCGCGAGAGAGTCTGGTGCTGCGGTTATTTCCTCTGGAAATGTGCTAAATGAGGGCGGCTTCATGATAGCTTTACAAACACCAATAATCTGGAGTCAACAGAGCCCATCGCTGACAGTAATTTGTGCTCATGCGAGACTCTAGCGCTGAGAATAAGACATCGTCAGGCCATAATTACTGAAAAACGCCAGTAACAGAAACCGTTCATTTAATGTGAACACACGCAAAACAAAAACATATGTGAGACAGCGGAGCCAAGATACATCTGAGGAGAAGACAAAACGTGTGTGGGTGCGTTTCTATCAGTTTGCCAACAGACTGAAGCCACTGTTTACATTTCTACTTTTACCATGTTATTACTTTCTGTTGGTGTTGTTGTTTCGGACATGGTATCATGGAAAAACACTTGCACTTAGAAAAAAGTACCATTGTAAGACATGAAAATAAGAGTCCATGAAAGACTCAAAAAGATGTCAGTTTGTTGACAAACAGATGTTAATAACCACGTTAGCACAATGCTAATCTGTGGAATCTACAGTATGCCGACTATCTGAGGGCAAGACCTTGGATCTCATCAAACAGAACAGGAAGCTGAGAAAATGTCTTTATGTCAGCTGAGATTTTTCAGAAAACAAACAAACCTTTTCCTAGATGTTAACAAAAAGTGAATATATGTTAACTATCACTTCCTGCCAACCAATAGGAAGTCATCAAATGGAAAAAGAAGCTGAGCGACAAATTGAGGGAAATTCTTGGTGTCACTGATGGCTTCCGTTTTGCCACCTTTCAGGAAATAACAGCTTAGATTACTCAACATTTTAGCATTATACATGACCTTTTACATCCATTTGCCAAAAACTGGAGTCATACGAGTATGTATTTGAAGGGTATAGTGTAGGGCAAATCTCCACTGACTTCAGGAATGCCCCTCAACTTCCTGTTGAGACTGATGATTTCCGATTGGACCCCTGTCAGGAAGTGACAGTTCAGCATTTTTTTCTGACTGAAATGAATGTATTTACATTCTCCCTGGTAAAGCTATATATTTGTCCTAAACGCTCTATTGCCGGAGGGATGATTTCTGTACAATAAACCTCAATGGTTCTGAACCAGTCAGGCATAGAGGTAATAACAGCCTCTCATAACAGCCCATGGAATGCAGCGACTGGAGAAATGCAGTCATGTAAGCGCCCAGACAGTGTCTGCAGAGAACAGACTTCTCACTCGGACTGAACCAGAAGCCACAGCAAAAACAGAACCTGGTCCTGATCCAGAAGGACTTTTTTACTCACTCCAGCTGCAGATGTTTCCCATCACAAACTCTGGCTGAGAGAGAGGAAAACAAACAGCAGGATGTGACTGAAGCCTAGAACACACTAGGACAAGACCCTTTCATGATGTTAAATCAAAATGATAATACATAACCTTGATTTTACGGTTGCGATTTCTTGGCGCTATTGTTTTTCTAAATAAAAATGGAAAAGTCCAAATTATTTTATCAATATGCCTCTGAAACAACTTTGTTGCCCTTGTTTTTTTAACCTCTCTCCAAATATTTAGTCTTTTCTAGTACGTAAATAAATAAATACACCTATTATTCATAAATAAATAATTAATAAAAAAAATTTTTTTATTACAATTAATTTTAATGAATATATTATTTAAAAAACATTGCAATAAAAAAATGACCAAACAATTAAATCTCATTGAATAATTTTTAGATTATAACTTAAATTCCTATTTAATAAATAGATAATAAATACATATTTATTCAAAACATTTAAATAAATATATTATTCAAAATAAATAAATTCACAAATTAAAAAATTAAATATGTATAATAAATATTTTAAAATAAATTTACAATCCATTTAAATCTCAAATGATAAAATATACTCTGCATTATTCATATATATAAATAATTTTCATTAAAAAAATGTGAGGAATACTGCAGCCTATTAATAGTAATACCCCAAATATTGATTATTAGCTCTATTACGAATTATATTATAATTAAATTGTAAATTATTATTAAATTAAGCTAAAATACAGCTTTTTAAATACTGGTATTATTGAATTATTAATGTGTTTCAGTTTAATTGAGTGCAAGAGCCAGCAAAAGCAATTTTTATATCAAAAGAGGGAAAAATAAGCAAGCACAATTAAACATCCGATAATGACAACAACAAATACTTTTAAAAAATCTGGAATTTCATCTAATAACCAATATGGTACCAATATATTGTGCATCCCACTCAGTCTCTGATCAACCATGGAGAGCATACAAACCTAAAACGTGCAGAAATATACAGAGGAAATGAGTAAATTCCAGCTAGAGAGTATGTGTGTCTCCCTTGACTTTGACATGAAAGTTCTGTGCCGCAGCTCTAGGCCGTCAACAGATGACTTTAGAACAGCTCAGCAATGTCCTTTTGTTTCAGCGCATAAAAACACAAACCTTTCCATTTTCATGTCCCTGAATATTGCTGATCTGAGAGGAAGCCATTTACAGCTACAGGATCTGGATTATGTAAAGGATATAGAGCGGTGAAAAAAATCCTCTCAGCTTCCACTGGAAGACTGTCACAAAAAACAAACCGAGCAGGAGATTAACCGTCAGCAGACGAGCCATTTTCAAGCTCTGGCCTCAAAACTCAATGTCCAGAGCTTTACTTTAGTAGAAAAGCTTGTCCTTGTCTTAAAACGCTTTAATACCGTACTTACTTCAGATTCAGACAAATTCCAAGAACCAGCAGTAAAGCCCGACCGATATGTGTTTTTTGAGGGCCGATGCTGATACAGTTATAAGGGAGTAAAGAAAATGCAGATAACGATATATTGGATGCTATTCTTTGTGTATATTATAGTACAGTACTGGTCAAAAGTTTGGACACTTTCCCATTTGTATGTCCAAACTTTTCACTGGTACTACTGTATATAAAGAATGCAATACTGTATATACACAAACAGAATATATATATATATATATATATATATATATATATATATATATATATATATATATATATATATATACACATACATACATACATACAAAAATAATTCATATCGTTGACATATTTATGGCATATACGCCGATATCAATATATCTGCGACAGGCTTATATCGGCCAATAAAATCGGCAAAACAATATATCGGTCTGGCTCTAGTAAACAGCATAAGCCTCACAGTTTGTTAATTAAGATGCCGTATTGAATTTGATGAGGCTGTACAGTCGGTTCAATAAGTTTTCTTAGGTCACAACTATTTTTCACAACCAGTGTCTTCAGGAGCTTCACAACAGAAAAAAAAAAAAAAAAAAATCAACCGAATAAGCTTTTTTCAGAAGCCACAAACAAAGTATTAAACTTTAGCATTTAATATATTAGCATTGAGCAATGTACAATTAAAGGGGGGGTGAAATGCTATTTCATGCATACTGAGTTTTTTACACTGTTAAAGAGTTGGATTCCCATGCTAAACATGGACAAAGTTTCAAAAATTAAGTTGTACGTTTGAAGGAGTATTTTTGTTCCAAAAAAACCTCTTCCGGTTTTTCACAAGTTTCGGAAAGTTTTTTTCGAGTATGGCTCTGTGTGACGTTAGATGGAGCGGAATTTCCTTATATGGGTCCTAAGGGCACTTCTGCCGGAAGAGCGCGCGCTCCCGTATAGCAGAGCACTGAGAGCACAGACATTCACTGATCAGAGCGAGAGCGTCGCGAAAAGTCACAAAAGAAGTGTGTTTTTGGTTGCCAGGGCAAGACAACCCTGCACAGATTACCAAAAGAGAAACAGCATTAAGGGACCAGTGGATGGAGTTTATTTTTACAGAGCATCAACGGAGTTGTGCAAGTGTTTTTGTTTGTTCCCTGCATTTCGAAGATGCTTGTTTTACAAACAAAGGCCCAGTTTGACGCCGGATTTGCACATCGTTTATTTCTTAAGGATGATGCAATCCCAACGAAAAAGGGTCACGATCGTGTGTTGGAACCGCATGCGGTGAGTAAAACTGCTTCAAATATCTCAGTGTTGTTAACTTAGCTATCGGCGCGTAAGCACATCAAGTAAACAACATGCGATGTTGTCATCAAACTGCACTTTCCACGTGTACTGCTTAAAAAAAAAAAAAAAAAGATGACATAAAGTGGAACTTAGTCATTTTCCAAAACCGCTAAGCAAATATATACAGTTTCAGTACATACCACATAGAGACGCCTTTGCTGATGCTGCTCTTGTTAAATTTCAGCCTCTGGATCTGTGTCACAGCTTCCAAACGCTCTCAACGCAAAAGCCTACTCGCGCTCGTGATTCTTTAGCTCCGCCCACACGTCACGCCTCTAGGCGCTCGTGTTTTTCCGGGAAAAATCGGTACAGACTATCTTTCTCTTATAAATATAATAAAAATAAAGACTTTTTGGAGTTATGAAGGATGCAGTACTACTCTATAGGTACTCAAGATTAACAGGATATTGAGTGAAAACGAGCATTTCACCCCCCCTGTAAACTTGGTTGAAACATAAGTATATACAAACTAAATTTTTACATAAGCCTCTAAGCAGGAGTAATGGCTGAATTAATTGGCAGACCTAAAACAACGCGTCACCCTGTTCGTTAATGCCACAGAATGCAATTTATCCAAAGAAACATTGATTAAAATGAATATACATCAGTTTTCCCAGTTCCTAAATATTTAAATAGATAGCATTAAATAGCATTTGTCCATACATATATAGCTATAATAATTAGATTATTTATGCACCATTTTTTTTAAAGAAAATGTAATTTATAACACTTTTAAAAAATCATGGAGGAATAAATGAGTTAAAATGATTTAACATAGGTTTACTGCATTGGTATATATTAATTACTTCTGATATTCTTTAAATAAATAAAAAATTCAGGGATACAGGAAACTGAATTTATTACCATTTATAGTTTTAACAAAAGGTATAAATAAAAATAACAAACATAACTTTCATAATAATATAATTCAATTATAATAATTTGATTATTATATGCTTAATTTTTTCAATGGAAGTTGAATTTTTTACCATTAACACTTTATTACAACGCTGTATTATTATTTATTGCTTCTGATTTATGTTTGATACAGTTCAATATACAGTTATTCATATTTCCATATTTTTCGAATGAAATGTCAATTTATTACCATTTACAGAGTCAAAGCAATGGTAACAAGATAAACTGATATGTACATTTATCCCACACTGCTTCTGTTTACGAAATCTTCTTATTTAATCAATAAAGGTAAAATGTAATATTACAGTATATGACTTACTAGCTACATTCTGCCTTACAAACTAACAGAGCAACCAAATTAGAAACAAACCAGTAGCACCTAAAACCTTACTGCGAACTTTACAACCAGATTTAAATAAAACCTTAAACATATCAAAGCCAGAATATTATAGATCCTCAAATATGGGCTTTTTTATGGACCACCTGGAAACGGCCCCACAACACACTTCCAGTTGTGTTGGTGTTTTTTTGCCCATGTAAACCCCACTTATTTTATCTTCAGAGAAAGTAAAAATTGTGTTGTTGTTCTAGTGGAGTGTTCTTGCAAAACTGTGGACATAAAAGTGTCAGTCTCGTAATCAAATTCAAGCATATCGAATCTCTCCCCCAATTAAATTTTCCTTGAGCTGCAGCAGAATCATTCTGTGAAGTGCTAAAAGCTCAGGTAAGGTCTGGATGTGAGCCGTACCATCTGCTTCATCAGAATCGCAGAGCACACCACCAAAACTTTGACACTCATGTTGTTAATTCAGACGTGACAGTTTGACTGTTGCTCGTCCTTGCTAGGTATTACACAGTTTAATCGCTTTGCTCTCAAAATGACAAATCTGTCCTCACTGAAGCATCTTTCCGGCTAGCGGCAAGGCGCTTAGCATACACGGCAGCTTGGAGGAGAAGGAGGAGCCGGTCGCCCACCGGTCGGATCCGGTCCTGCCGCGCCCTGGCACAGCCACTCACAGCCCATCCTGCCATAACAGCTTGGATAGTCGCAGGGGGTGATGGGATACTGGAGGGCCTGGACTTTGTGTCGGGGCTGGGGGGGAAGGAAAGAGTTGTTTTCATAGCATCCGTCCTGCAGAGCACACAGTTGTAGACGAAAAACTGCGACAGCTCATGACGACCCTCGGACTGTAGAGCTAGAAGGTGTTTTCTTACAAAACTGACCCATGGTAACCTTAGCTTCGTTTAAAACGCCAAACTTAATATAGTTATTACTCTTAACAATCATACTTGTGATTGACAATAAAACAGGCAAGAAATCCCACACTCAAGGTTAAGACCAGTAAGAAACCACCTAGCAACCACCCAGAAGACCTTGGCAACAGTGCAGTAATGTGCAAAAAAAACACATAAAAACACAAAAGCAATTCGAGTTTAACAACATGGCAGCAACTAAAACAGACACGATGTGAATACAATATCGTTAACTTAAATAGAAATACAGGGAAAAGCTGCAACTACACTAAAATATATTTTTATGACTATAAACTAACTGAAATAAAAATCTGAAGTCAGAAAAAAAACATCTAGAATCTAGGGGGGAATTCTAAAATAAGATAAAAATGAATATAAAATAAAATTAACAACTGAAAACTGAAAAAAACTGACTAAATTAAAATACTAAAATAATAAGCCTTACAATACTAATACTTATATATATATATATATATAACAATTTATTACAATAAAATAGAGATAACTTAACTACAGTTAGCTAAACCCGTCACCAAAAGTGCATATACATTTTGAGCTAACAGAAATAAAAATAAAAATACTTGTAGTAACTGTGGGATTTAACATGAAAATATGGTTACCATGGTATATCCTTTGTAAAAAAAATGAATAACTACAGCAATCATGAGTTTATTTAATATTCATACACAGCTAGCAGAAAATCTGTTAAATGAGGTGAGGCCAGTCGACACAGTCACTGATCAGGGGTCGTAGCATGATAGAAATTGGTTCATAATGCAAGAAAATTTGATTAATTGCATTCAAAAGGTTTCGTGTCACAATAACCTTCATGGATACATTTGACAGCACATATTACCCATAAACGAGACCATTTTCACTCAGGTAACCTGAACAAACTTCAGAGTTGGTCTCTGGGTTGCAACTACAAACCACGTTTTTCATGAACAATATCAGGCGCTGGGAAATGATTCATTTTTATAACCACCGACAATGATTTGGTTCCCTTTCTTGCACTCAAATGAAGTGATAAAAACCGCTCTATTAGGCCCTGAATAAATGAGGAATGGTAATATTCATTCTGGTTTTGCCGCGGGGTGAATCGTCATTCACCAATTACCCGAACAGCAGGACGAGGAGCCCGCTGGGGTCGGGGGTTCACCTGTCATGAGAAAAGAAAAAACCTGTGAACGGTTTGCTGTAGGTACGAGAGCTGCGACTGACAGCAGGAGGAAACCAGGACTGCATCAAGCTCTGTGCAAAAATAATGGAGGAACAAAGACATGGGGTGGGGTACATGCTTTTAAATCTATGAAGCAGATTTCACATGCTTGTGAAATTAAATGCTTCTGCATCTGAAGCGAAGCTTACCCCATCATAATGTTATGCTACAAAACAAGAGTTTCCCAGCCAAGTGTCTTCTATCTACATTGAAAGTGAAAAATCTGAGACGAGCAACAAAATCACAAATTATCAGAATATATTTAATGTTTTATTTATGTTTAAAACCATAAAATGTCATCTTGTACTTCACTACAGTGTACTAAAGTATAACAAATAGAGTAAAATGCAAATATTACATGAAACAATTATTTCAATTATTTGCCAAGGCAATAATTTCTTTTTTTATATATATTTTAGATTAGGTTGAAGTCCTACAATTACAATGTTTAAGCTTTAGTAATTTTGTTATGTACTTTTGCTAATTTTATTACTTTGTCATTTTAATTATTATTTTATAATTTTAATATTATTTATATACCATATATTTTAATAAGCTTTTATATTTACGGTTTAAATTTTAGTTTCATAAATTTTTAAGTAATACTGCTTCAGTATTTGGGGGAAAAAAACTCAGATCAACATTATTCCTTGTCTGTTTTTCACTTTGTGCCTATTAATACTTAAATCACTGGAAGTCGACAAATCAAAGTCAATAAATGTCATTTGTAACACATTTTGCTGAATATTTACTATAAAAAAAACATGTAGGGCAGAACCTAAGAGTGGGAAAATGCATTAAGACAGTAAACAGGGTCAATTTTGATTTGATTTGTTGACATTTTAAACCCTTAAGTATGAAAAACAGCTGAGATGGTCTAAAAAGGGAAAATACTGGGTACCTTTTCTATTTCACATCCACCGTGTCATTGCTTACAAGTTGGACCGCACAGCCAGAGGTTTTTGAGATTCATACCCAGTGTTTTTGGGGCCGGCGTCCAAGCTGCACAGTGATTTTTCTAGGCCGTAGGGAAAAATAAAAGAATCTAAAACTAAGAGATTGAGTGAGAGATGTGCTGTTTCCCTCAGGATGTGATAGCCAAACAATAGCAGCAAGAAACGCCTTAACGAGGAGAGAGAGAGAGAAACGGTGAGAAAGAGCGACTCGGCTAATTACAGTGCACCTCATTTCTCTGACCCCCTCTCAATTTGTGTCTCTCTCACTTTCCCCCCGTGTTGGAGAGATGCAGCCAGAGGACACTTTACACTGGCAGCACTACAACAAGTCTGTGGAAATCACTCAAGCACAGTGACAGAAAGAAGCTAACTTAAATTAGCACCAATACTTATCCAACTACATTTTTTCAGTAGCATAGATCTTTTCACAATAGTTGGTCGCCTTTCAAGCAGGTCACTTTTTCCCATGAGTACTAGCACCTAAAAACCATATACCACAATTTTTTGATGCTATATATAATTCCCACAACTTTACATCAATGCAAACTGATGCCGTAATCAACCGCAATGGGAAAACTGATTCATTTTAGTGAATCTGTAAATTTCCATGGTTCACTTTTATGGTGCTTTTACTTCAATCCCTATGTATTAAAGATGCTTGAAAAGCAGCCAGCATAGTCTTTAAAGTTTTCTTTCAAAGTATTTTTATGCTCCACTGCATAAAAAAAAATAAAATCACATGGGTTTTTTACCAACACATATTCAACATTTTTGGGTGAACTATTTCTTTAACTAGCTTGTAGCTTGGCAAGCTCCAGTTTAAAACTAGCTTCCCAACATTGCCAAATCCCACACACCCCTGAATGTGTGTGTTTGGAAGACAAATGGAAAAGCTAGGTGGAAAACAACTCAGAGAGAGAAACGCTGCTAAACATCAAAACAGTAAAACACATAAATGAAGCCAAAGTTGGGGTCGGTTTCAGCCGCCTATATTTTTCCTCACATATCGGCGAGTTTGTCAAATGCGAGCATAAAATTAGCATTTCAATACCTCCAAGAGATATTCATTACAAAAGGCTGAAACCTACTATCACTTCTCATTTTTATAACCCTCTCTTTCATTCTTCTGCGCTCGGTCTCTTTGATAAGCGCGTGGAAAAGAGGGGGCGTGTGGAAGAGCAGAGCTGGAAGGGAAATGTTTAGGAGAACAAGGGGGACTTTGTTGAAGGGGTTCTGCAGTTTTGCTGACTCGCGTAACGATATCAGCTGACTATCAAACACAAATTGGCTGGAAAATATAATTACAATGAAACTACTTTAAAAATGAAAGTCTAAAGCAGACCGATTCAATGAGTTTATGAGCTTTGAGCTGAGAATGATTTCTTGATAGAAATTCGACGGCTGAATATCAATAGACCATTCGGATGTAAAGGGATAGTTTGCCAAAATTTTTAATTTTGCCATTATTTACGCACCCTCATGTCATTCTAAACCTGTTTGATTTACTTTTTTTTTTTTTTTTTTTTTTTTTTTTTTTACAATTTTGGATAAACTATCCATTTAAGACAACAAACCAGCAACAAAGTAGCTAGAAGTTCTCATTTTGAATGAAGGTTGGCTATCTGAGGCAGTACATTAGCTGCATTCTTGTGACGCTTAGAGTACCGTATTTTTTAGACTATAAGTCGCACCTGAGTATAAGTCGCATCAGTCCAAAAATACGTCTTGATGAGGAAAAAAATATATAAGTCGCACTGGACTTTAAGTCGCATTTATTTATAACCAAGAACCAAGAGAAAACATTACCGTCTACAGCCGTGAGAGGGCGCTCTATGTCTTCAGTGTAGACTACAGGAGCACTGAGCAGCATAGAGCGCCCTCTGGCGGCTGGAGATGGTAATGTGAACTCTTGATTCATTTCTCTCAGTTCATGTCAAATTAATTTTGATAAATAAGTCGCACCTGACTATAAGTCGCAGGACCAGCTAAACTATGAAAAAAAGTGTGACTTATAGTCCGGAAAATACGGTAAGTGTTTTTTGAAACACAATATGACAATACCATAATGATAAACATACATAGTCTATGGAAAGTAAGCCAGGCTTTTAACAAAAGCTACACTCTAAAAAATGCTGGGTTGTTTCAACCCAACTTAGGGTAAAACATGGACTAAATGTTAGGTACATTTTTTCAATTAAATTGTTCACCCAAAATTTGTGTTAATACATTTTGACCTAAAGAAGGGTTGAAACAACCCAGCATTTTTGTATGCTGTTAAGTGTTCACATTAAATAAAAATGGACTTTGAGATTAAAATGTTTGTGTTTAGAACTTAAAATGCAATCAGATTTACCAGTGTTTTTCTGTGACGCAAACGATTTCAGTAGAAATACACACAGAAATTTCCCATGCAGATTTCACAACAGATTCAGACCATTCAAAATTCTAAGCTGCTTGGTTTTAAAGTGACTTCTGACAATAGATCATTGAACCTTTTGCCTGAACAGAAATGAAACAGAAATGTCTGAAATATGAGTGCACCTGAAGGCTGGAATACACGACACGACTTGCTAAACTTTGTAAACACTAGAAAACATGCACTTCTGACTCTATAAATTGTTACAGGGGAATAACTTGCAATCATACCCTAAACAACTGCGGGTCATACACTACCAGACTTTAAAGTTGTTCTGATCACAACAAACCCACGCAGAAACACGTGCCTTCTATGTGTTCTAAAATCTGCTCAAAATCTCAATGTTTGAAATCCTTCAACAGGATGGATGAATGTCTGAAGCAAAAAAAAAAAAAAAGGAGTTTGTTACCATCATCAACTACATGATTTTCTATGAAATCGGTCAAATCAAATTTGCAGACAGCTTGTCCAGACTGTAAATTTGGAGGACAAATCGGTGCAAACTCATGTAGTGTGTCCCAGCCTTTAACAGTTTGATGTTTCTGTATAAGACAGCGAATCAATGTCTGCATTTCCACTGGACGCAAGTGAAATAAACTAATACAAACAAAGCTTGCTTTCAGACTTGGTTCCTGCAAATATGCATCATCAACGTGAGTATGCCTCGGCAGCTGTTCGCAACATGAACTACATAATGATTTAGTTTAAAAGATGACATTTGCACTGTTTTATTCATGTGTTTGCAGAGTTGGATATACCACTGAAACTTTACACATAGGCTACACAGAGAGAGAAAGAATGGCACTTTTGGCGATGAATTGCAAGAGACGTGAAAAGAGTGAAGGCAATGGTGAAATGCATTCAGATGAGAACTAGGCTACTCTTTAATATGACTAGGAGCACGGCTGCATATTTTAATAATTAAATTATGACATTCAAGATTGATTGTGTTCATATCAATCTTTTCATGCAGAACCAAATGAACCGAACTCTGACAAATGGACGCTTTGGTCTGCGTCAAAATCTCTAGTAGGAAAGCACCGTAAATAAAGTACATAAAACATGTCAGAATCAAAATGCCAGGAGTTTGACTCTGGTTGTCTTATTTTGAATCGCCGCTTTCTGGTGAATGTTATGAAAGAGTCCAGGCTGAGCAGATTGAGGGGTGCGGGAGTGTGTTTGCCGTTTAATAGCTTGTATTTGTGTGTGTTTCTCTTCTGGCGCTTCATTCACACACAGTGCTGGCAGCTCCACCAATTAGCTGCTCTCTACCCTCACACACACACACACACACACACACACACGCACAGTCCTGACCCTGGCTTCATTAGAGCAGAGGGTCGTTGTGACAAGACCCCTCTCACACACACACACACTTTTCAGTGGCAGGTCTGATGTTTTGGCGGAGGTGAGCAGCCACACACACACACACACACATATACACACTTACTTTACGCTAACTGCAACAGGTGCAGTGGACCACAGCCATGATACAACCAATACACAGATGGAATGAGAAATGAGGAGAATGAGAAGAGCCCAGAAACAAAGACAAGAGAGGAGAAGAGCGAAGGAATGTTGAGAAGAACAGAGATGAGGATATGAGAGTTGAGTAGAGATGAGAAAATGACTGATGAGAAGAGATGAGAAAACAACAGGGAAAAGACGAGGTGAGAAAACTAGAGATGAGAAAATGAGAGAGTGACTGATGAAAAGAGATGGGAAAACAAGGGTTGATGAGAAAATGAGAAATGGGAAGAGCTTAGATGAGATGACCAAACAACTGAGAAGAGAGGAGGTAAGACTAGACCAGAAAAGGGATGAGAAATCAAGAGATGAGACGAGACGACGTGATGAAAGGAGATAAGATAAATGAATGAGAAGTGAATGAGAAGATGACTGGATTGAGAAGAGACGAGAACATGAGAAGCTAATCAGGGTGAGGACTAAAGAGATGTGATGAGAAGAGAATGAGAGATGCAACACGTCCTCTGGGAGGAGCGTTAGTGCTGTGTGTGTGTGTGTGTGTGTGTGTGTGAGACAGAGAGAGAGAGAGAAGAGAATGGAGGAGGTTTATTATGGAAGGCTTAATTAGTCCGAGCATTAGAGTATTCACATACCAGAAATAGACAAAAACATCTGATTAGCATTCACAATTTTCTTTTGAAGATTTCTGAGAGCGTGTGACGCTGTCTGGAGATTTGTGATCACGTGCTGTGTGTGTGTGTGTGTGTCACACGGCTGGTGTTTGTAACCCAATCTCTGTTCTGTTCCAGTGAGGGTTGAGATGAGAGCTCATCTCCCATTACACTTTCATTCGGCGATCAATCCCTACAGCTGGAAACAATCACGCACACACACACACACACACACTCGCAGCACATCTGAGCTGTTCTTTGTGCATTTAAGTGTTAGTAATTGAACAATGATGTGTGAGAGCGTGTGTGTGACTGACCAGCGATCACATGCGCCCTCAAACAAGGCCTCCACGACCACCGCTGACATTCATCTGAGAGAGGAGAAAAAAAAGGCCAGAAAAGATGAGACTGGAGAAGATATGAAAAAGCAGCAAAAAGCAGCAAAAAGACGACAACAAAAGACATTATGAGAAAAAAAAGATGATAATGTGATAAGAAAAGTAAGAAGTGAAGAGAGACAAGAGCAGCTGAGAAGAAATAGATTTAAAAAATGATAATGAGACCCAAGGCGAGAAATTATAAGCATTGTGACACACGATAAGAAAAGAAGAGAGCATAATAAGAGACAACAAGAGCAGAAGTGAGACGATAAACAATGTGAAGATAACGAGACGAGACTGGACAAACAAGCAGAGTAACATAAGAGACAAACGTGAGATGCGATATGACAAAAGTATAGCAGATGATGAGAGACGGACAGATGGGATGAGAATGAGAGATGAGACGAGACAAGAGCGACTGAAGGAGCCAGGGCGGAGCAGATGGAGAGAAGTAAAGTAGAAATGGAGAGCGGCAGCTCGGTCTCACTCATCTGCTGCTAGTGGTTTATTGATCGCAGACAGCGAGTCTCAAATTAATTTATCACCAGCTCCTCAAGCCCCCGTATGTGTGTGTGTGAGGGAGATAACTCCTGCGATAGTGGCCATAGCATCCATTATTCCTCACAATGGGCTGTGCCTGGACTTGCCCGACAGCTTGACACACACACACACACACACACACTCGCTCCCCCCGACACAACAACAAACGGCCTCTTTCTGAAAATAATAAATAAATAAGAGCACGTATTGTTTCCCAGGCTTGGCCGAACAGCGAGAGCGAAGCTGCTCCGCTGCTGATAGCGAAGCAGAAGCCTGAAATACGGCCAGAACGCTGGAAAGTGCTGAGGCTGTGTGTGTGTTTTTTACACGCTCAGGTTATAGTACATCATATTGAGCCAAGCTTGCTGAGACAAAGAAGGATTAAATTACAAAGGAAACATGTCAAAATGTACTTGATTTACTTTCTTAATACACGTCCGTGGTCTTAATGTGAATGATTCATTGGTGCACATTCTTCCAAAGAATCTAGATGTCTTCGTAATCTTTCATCACAATCTAATAACTTGCTCTGCCTCTGAAAATACTTTTACAGGCATAATGTCAGTTCTTTAAATGGGCCAGTACGCACCAGTACGCAGTACCAGCACTTCAATACCTTAAGTGATTAGTTTACTGCCT
Source organism: Carassius auratus (assembly GCF_003368295.1). NCBI lineage: Eukaryota > Metazoa > Chordata > Actinopteri > Cypriniformes > Cyprinidae > Carassius > Carassius auratus. Next base: position 81,719 of record NW_020526468.1, on the reverse strand, counting down.
GTTTTTTGTGCACACCAGCAGTTCTCACATGTTGCTGGTACTGAGTCAAAGCTTCAGTGTCTGGGTGTTTTATAATGTATGCCAGCTGAAGGGGTTTTCGATTATGTGCAGGTCAGTGGTTTAGTTATTCTGAATGGATTCGTATAGTAGCGTACAGTCAGGTTAAGGCACCAGGTTTAGTTTTCTTTTGGCGTCTCCCTGTGGTGCTGTTTGGTATTGCAGCTTAAAGCTGCAGTCGGTAACTTTTGACGCTCTAGCTGTTAATAAACAGAACTGCTTGCGTCTTGCGGAAGAACATCGTAGCCGGAACTACTTCTCTCTGTTTATGTCTATGAAGAATCACAAAGGTACTGTGTTACTTCGCCGCGGTATCCCCGAAGCAATCTAAAATAGTCCGAATATAAACACTTATTATAGGTGCACCCTAGTGATTCAGGACAAGCAACAAACATGGATTCATGGTGTACTCACTTATTATATACATTTTTCTACATTTTGAACACAAACAAAGTTACGGACCGGACCTCTGATTGGTTGTTTCTTAACGGGAGCGGATGACTTTCTGCAAATGGCAATAGGACCAATGGGAGGAGCCAGAGGAGCTTGATTTTTTCACAGATCATCTGTCTCATATTCTACTGTCAGGACATAATGACAGGTTTAACAAATATGTAAAAAATATATTTTTACAAAAGTTACCTACTGCAGCTTTAAGTGGTGCTTAGTTATATTAAGAACTCTAAACAGTCTTCTTTCTTTACTTTGGCATTATATACAGTACATACATTTGGAATTATGAAATTGTATTTATTTATTTATTTGGGGGGAGGGTTTGGGGGGGCTACCGGCACAAAAGTTCAAAAGAAATGAATGCCTTTATTCAGCAAGGATGCATTAAATTGATCTAATTTGACTATTTCCATTTTAAATAAATGCTGTTTATTTTAACTTTCTATTTGTCAAGAAATCTTGACAAACAGTTTCCTCAAAAATATAATATGAATTTCAACATTTATAATAAACAGAAACTTTTTTGGGGGCAGTAAATCATCATATTAGAATGATCTCTGAAGGATCATGTGACACTGAAGACTGGAGTAATGATGCTGAAGATTCAGCTTTGCATCACAGGAATATCTTCAGATAGAAAAGTTTTTAAATTGAAATAATATTTCAGATATTGCTGTTTTTTTTTTACTGTACCCATTTCAACTAGAAACACTGGACGGCCACCAAGCCAAGGCTCATCTGCCTATAAGATGAAGAGCACATCTGAAAACAACCATATTCCTAAATGCAGCCTTAATGAGCATACGAGACTTTGTTTAAAAACTTCTGGCTTCGATCTACTATGTATAAGCCACTTTTCATAACCCAAAACAGTTAGCAGTACATAAAATAAAGTCCCACCATACATTCCATTTCACTCGGAAATTCACCACAATCAAGACGTAAACACATTTAATGAAGCATGTGTGGCATGTTTCAGGGTAAATCATTATTAAATCATAACTAAACCAAGACCCACCCACATAAGATTTGATTGGCTCTTGGATTTCAAGGTTTTGAGATTAATGGTTACGATTATTTCCCTACATGTGCCAGCTTGTTTCATGTCAATGGGTAAAAAAGTCATTTCAGAGGCTGATATGGTCATTTCTAGTTTAGAAATCAGAGAACCTGATAAATAATGTACAACAAGACCAAAGACATGAACAAAAAAGAAAGCAAATAGGGTCCTCTTAAGGAAGAAACCTGATGTCAGTCACTTTAGAAAGGCAGTTTAGCATGCTGTCATCCTCCACTAGGCTGACTAATCAAACCCACAGCTCAACGCTGAGAGAGCCAGTAAGGATGATTGAATGAGAGGAGGGCAAACGATAAACATTTGAAGCAATCAGACACATTCTCATTTTCCTTCCAGAAGCTCTTCCCGCTGGAAACCAGAAGCCTGATGTGTGTCAGGATGAATAAAGGACATGCTGGAACCTAACCAAGTGCTGCATACCCATTTCAACTAGAAACACTGGACGGCCACCAAGCCAAGGCTCATCTGCCTATAAGATGAAGAGCACATCTGAAAACAACCATATTCCTACCTTACAGTCTGCCGCCCCAGAGGAAGATGAGTGGGAAAATCTAGAAAAAATAATAATTTCTTAATCAGTATTTGTCTTGCTTTCAGGTACAAATGTCTAAACATCAGGATAAATTTACTTTAGAAGCAAGACTGCATTGGATATTAAAAATTTAATTCAAGATATACTCTCTTAAAATTACTTTAGTTTGTCTTACCCCAATGGCAAACTCATTTTAAGCATAAAACTGCTTGCAAAAATTGGATCGTTCACCTGAAAATGAATATTCGGACATTATTTATTCACCATAATATTTTTTTAGTGAACTGCCCCTTCAATATCTTCCGCAATTTTGCTTCTCAAGTGAATATATCTTGCCAAACAATGAGATAAATGAAGGAAAGAGAGAGATATGTGAAAACAGATAAATACAGGGTAAAACGAATCAAGAAAAAAGTTCTATCACGCCATATGCACCATTGATTTCCTATTCTCTCGGAAACATTTAATGAGCTTAAGCAGAGAAGGAGAGATTGAGGGAGAGAGAAAGAGACAAGGAAGAAAACAGATAAAGCCTCACAGAAATGTTCCTGAGAGAGCAAATCATTCAGGAAGACAAGAAGGTGCTAAGCAGAGGAACAGGTGTTGGATGTGATGATTCCCACACTGGTATCGAAGCCAAAACCAGCGGGAGTCCGTCAATAAGGAGCAAAGCTAGACCACATCTGTCTGCAAGTCATTCCCAGAGGGTCAACACATCACGCAACAATGGAGAATGAATAGAGCTAGAGGAATATGACTCTTTAAATATTTAGGTGAGGGATTTGCTAAGAATTAATTGCACCTGTTAACAACATCAACACACAATCTGCGTTGTTTTTACACACAGTACACTAAAAGAAATTTCACTAATCAGTTACGGCACAAACACTTGAAAAAAAGTGAAAAATGCAACTTGAAAGATGCAATTACAGCCTTTCCAGGCCAGTTAGCAGTTTAACCAGCATCTGGTTAAACTAGAATAAACAGGTTAAACTTCTTGAACTACACTTTTTAGTGAACTGACCCTTTGTCTAACTCAGTGTAAGCATGGTTTTAGATTTCAATGTTTCCATAAAAAACAACAATGCAGAAAATCATTACAAGTCCGCTGATGCCCTAATCGAGGACCCGCCAAGAGCTTGTTTTAGCAGTGAAAACGATTTAAAATGTTGAAGAGCCATTAGAGAGGCAGATTGTGAGTAATGTGAGATTCAAGCATTCACCCAAACGCCGCCCCATTAGCTCCAGCAGTGCAACAATATGAAATCTGCGGTACATGCAGCCATTATGGTGTCCCTCAGGGCTCGGTATTGGGCCCAGTGCTGGATTTCAGTGATGTGCAGTACTGCTTCATCCTTTGATTTGCAGCCCCAGTGAAACCGCAGCCATGTCGCACTAAACGTTATCAATCAGCTAACAGCAGCCTGTTTAAAATCACTCAAGGCTCAAATGGTATTAAAAGCTGCCAATGCAAATGGTAAACAAATACAGTTTCAACTTATCCCTTATCTACAAGCGTCAAGCTGTAGATTCAACCAGGGTTGGGCAGTGTGAACAATTTTAGTGTACAAGTAATTATATACTACATAATCAATTTGCTCACTACAATTCAAAAGTTTGGAGTATGTTTTTTTTTTTTTTTTTGAGCTGTGACAGTAAATACATTTATAATTTTACATAAGATTTATATTTAAAATAAATTGAAATGAGAAAAATACAATAGAATTCCATATAATTTCTTCAAAAACAAGTTTTAACAAGTCAAATTATCTTCCAAGGATGATTAAAAATATATATATATTTTAATAAAAAATACAGAAGACAAAAAGGTTGAGATTACACTGCAAAAATTGCGCTTCTCACATAAATGTGAAAAATGATGCAAGGGAGATAAAGAGGAGTCTTTAATGATGTGATGAAGAGAATTATACAAAGGGAAAAAAACGTGATACAGTCTGCAGGCAAACATCCGGATCGAGTGGGAATCCACAGGAGACTCCACTCCAAAGAAAGTCAAGTGAGAGAGAGAAATGACAAGGTGAGTGTAGAAGTGAGAAAGGCGAGTGAAAGAGGGATCAAACCTTACTACTCACTGGAGTGTCGAGTGAATTCGCGGATTCACAGTTTGGGGTCTGTGAATGCAAGCCTGAGAATATTTAATGAGTGAGCGAACGAGCCTGAAACGAGACGAGAACATGAGCCGGAGAGACATCGTTTTCATAAGCCACATGATTTCTCCTCTCGATCCTGAATGAAATTTCCTGAGTATATGTGTAGCTGACAGCTGCTACCCTCAGAGCGAATCGGAGAGGATTTCTAAAGCTGAACAAGCAAGGGGGTAGCAAAGGGCATCCGAACGAGAGAGAGCATTTGAAGGCATATGAAAGCTTTGTGCTAAGTGATTTTTCTGCCCAGACACTACAATACACTGAAGCTTCATGTAAATGCATGATCCCACGATGGGGAAAACGCTCTCCCTGCCGCAAGAGTTTGCTGTAGTTTACCAGCCTACACTCAACCCACCTGAATATTAACCTGGTGTTTGGATTCATGTTTGGATTCGCTGTTCAATCCTTTCAAGCTGTAGATGTCAGGAGCTTTTGTTCAATAAATACTTCTATCGGCCAGTCAGTAAATGCCGCTTTCACCAGAAATCAGTGTGAAGACATAGACTTGTGCTGCTTCAACAGACACTTCAATGGCCCATGAAGGATAATTCAGGAGAGCTGCTGGGCCACCTGCTTACACTATGCTGACATGAACAAACAAAAATCAAAGTGTTCTTCACAGCTGGAGAGGGTATGAGGGGGAAATAGACCATTCAGTGAAAAATGAATAAGAGAAACGTTCAACACGGTGGCTATAGGAAAGAAGGAGAGCCATTGAGTTTATTAGCCACAAGTCAACAACAAGATGTTGTTTTGAATGGAACAGAATACTACCATACTACATACTGAATACTGTGTTTTGTTCACTGTACACAGCTCAAGTATTAAGAATTATGCCATAGGTGTGCATGCATTAAGTATTATTATTATTATTATAAGTATTAAGTTAAATAGTTGGTATGTAGCAACAGTATTCTGTTGTAGTCACATGACTTCATATTTAGTGCAGTGGTGTACTGCACGCACATTTGAGCAGATTTCTGTATAATAAATATATTTATTTATAAACTTCTACACATACATTATACATTATAATTATTTATATATGCACAGATACAAATCATTAATGAATATAATAATAATAATGTCTATATTAGTTTATATAATATATGAAGTATAATATACATTGGTGTAAATGCATACATTAGTAATATATTTATTATATTTCACACTGTGTTTTGTGGTATATTGAACATTTCGGCACATATTTTGCATACACAAAACATGCATACTGTGCACATATTATGTCACTGTAAATACAGTATGATGTTTGCCAAAATAAATAGTTCAATATACAGTATAAATACTATTTTACTATAATATTTAACAGTAGAAAGTATAGTAAAATTATAAGAAGAAGAATTACCAAGACAGTCACCAACTTACTTAGAGAATGACATAACTGCCTCTCTGTCAATGTAGTCACACAAACACGATCAGCTCAGGAAAACAAACCTCCAAGCCGAGTCAATATATCGGCTTTCAAAGAGCTCAATAATGGTTTTGAGGGTTTCTACCACTCATTAGCACTGCACTAGTGGTGGAATGTGAAGATAAGCGCTGGATCGGTGGCCTATGACACTGCGCTCCTTATCTGACGGACCCATCGAACGATTATCCATACAGGACCCAGAAAAATCCACAAACCAACACCTGTTCGATTAGCCAACAGCACGCGACAACCTGATGACCTGCAGGACGGCAAGTTAGACAGTCTATAAATACACAAAGCAAAGCACGAGACATGGACGAGCACACACAGAGACCTCTGAAAGCAGTCCAATGCCCTGTGACCGAGGCATTATGCTCTGGAGGACAAGCACACAACCCTTCTGCTGAGAAATGCAAGTCGGTCACACATTAGTGAAAATGTTATGTCAAAGAACGGTGTGAATCCACTTCCTATGTCAAACGCACCATTACAGCTGCTTCTAGTTTAGTCTTTTTTAGTGTAGTTCCAGCTCTGTATAAACACTCTCTCATTTTCAATTTGAACCTCTAGACTTGATTAGGACAGGTGTTTGATTAGAGGTGGAACTAAACTCTGCAGGATTCTAGTGCTGTGGCCCAATTTGCATAATATTTGCCTTAAAATAGTATAATACAATAATAGTTCAGAACAGTATTCTATTATTACTATTTTATGCAGTATATAGTACATATATTTTACATTTATGCATTAAGCAGACACTTTTATTCAAAGCGACTTACAGTGCATTCAGGCTATAATTGTTTTTTACCAGTATGTGTGTTCCCTGGGAATTGAACCCACAACCTTTTTCACTGCGAACACAATGCTCTACCACTGAAATTATGCTAATGAGGTTTGCTAAATGTGGAGACTAAAAAGGTTGCACTTCAACATGTATTTTTCATGTACTAACCTAAATCATAAGTATAAGTATTACATTGGATTTTATGGTAATGAATTTAGCTCATGCTAACCTTGCAGAAATGCAAAAAGAAAAAAACAATAATGTTCTTTTGCTAACATTCACATGAAAACAGAGTATATAGAGTAAGGTTGTTTAATGCTAGGGTTCAAATGCAAATGGAAACAATTTCTAATAATTTTGTTTAGTTAAATGCTAACATTCACATGCAAACAGAAACAATGTGATAAGGTCATTTAGGTTATGCTGTACTTGCATGCATGGAAACAATATGCATATGCAATAAAATCAAATCAAATATAACTGCTAAAATGTAAATAGAAAATTTGTAATAAGGTCGCTCTGTTAATGCTATAATTCATATGCAAACAGAAACTGTACAATAATGTCATCTAGCTAATGCTAACATTAGTGCTGGATGATTATGGCCTAAAATCAAAACCTCGATTAATTGAACATTTTACCTCGATTACGATTAATGAACGATTATTTTGTTTTTTTGCCCTCATAGTTCACTGACAAGGTTTGTACTGTAAATATGATTGACTTTTAAAGGTGAGATATTTTTTCCTATTGAAAGAGCGATCTGACATCACAGCTCACTATCAGCAGTTATTTTATCTATGTTCGTAACAATTCTTACAGATTATTGCTCAGTGTAAGAGATAAATAAAGATCAGATAAAGATAAATAAGCACAGTACCAGTACGAGCGATTGCATGTGTGAATTATTCATACCGTCTCTATATTATTGTGAAGCTGTGGGTTGTAAATAGCCTAGTTCCTTCAAAAGTAGAAAAATATGCTATAATAAGTTTTGAGATTCTAAGCTACTTTAGTGACAAATCACAGGACAGCGCTTACAACTAGTTTCATGCCTTCCTCTGTGCGCACGATCTTCACAGCTAACGTTACTGTTTATATGAGTGTTCGTGCCACAATGCAGCTGCGTGAACATGCTAGCTCGATATAATAATACACATCCAATCATTTAATCGCTTGAATGTCCAAACCATAAAACAAATACAACTGACAGTTTAGTAAAGATAGAAGGCTCAACGCTCGCGTGCCATCACTATATGTTGAAGCGGCGTTCGCCTCCGTGTTTTGCTTTTATGCCACTGACTGGACAGAGTCATATGGCTATACATGCAGTAGTATGCTTTTAAGGGGGGAAGTATTAACAGGATTAAAAAAACTAAATAACCGATATTTACATTACTTTTCGATGAATCGTCCAGCCCTAGCTAACGTTCACATGCAAACAAAAACAATGTGATAAAGCCCTTTAGCTAATTCTAACTTTTAAAAGTAAACACTTTCAGTAATGCTAATGTTTGCATGCAAATTGAAACAATATGCAGTATGTTTGTTTAGTTAATGCTAACGTTAACATGCAAAACAATACAATAAGTTTGTCTAGCTAAAGCTACTGTTCAATTGCAAACAGAAACAATATGTAATAAAACCATTTAGTTAATGCTCACGCTTAAATGTAAACAAACAATTTGGTTTTGTTAATTCTACATTTGCATGCAAATGTAAAAATATGCGATAAAGCAGTTTAGCTAATTCTAGTGTTTAAATGTAAACAAACAATTTGTAATGAGTTTGTTTCAATAATGCTAACGTTTACATGCAACTAGTAACTAAATGAAATATGTTCATTTTGTAAAAGCTAACATTCATTTGCAAATGGAGACAATGTGATAACATCGTCTAGCTACATGCAAATGGAAATAATAAATACGATAATGCAATTTAGCTAATGCGAATGTTGGTGTGCAAATAGAAACAATGATATAAAATGATCTGTGACCATGTCTCCCAATACTGGTGTACAGTCTTAAAACAGATTCAGAATGTACTTTTAGTACAAGTATGCAAATTGAGACGGAGCTGTTGATTAGCTAGTTCAAGTGTGTTTGATTAGCCAGATCTGAACTCTGCAGGAAGGTAGATCTCCAGGAGCAAGTCTGCTGTACAGCATTGTTCAAAAATAGACCATGATTACTGCAAATGGGGAAGCAGATTTGCTGTAGGCTACAGTGTTTGTTTGAAATAAGCATCAGCTTGGAGGAATCCACACAGGCCTGTCGCATAAAAGATGCTGTTTCAAAAACGACTGCAGCAACAAATGCATGAACACTTATGGCACAAATGACTCTGGGTTGTTTTGAATAAATCAGGCTATTGATTTATTGACTTATGATAGTTTAAAAGGATTGCATGGATGATGTATTAAAACGTGTAAATATCCATTACGCGTAATGGATCGCAAGCCATTCGGATGAAAATAAAGAGGCTGAGTGTGTACAGACACACTTAAACCCAAACATCCTGTACTTTTATGCCTCCCGGCAAGGAACTTCTTCAGACCCTCACGGCGATGGAGCCTGGCCCCCAAAAACTTGCCCGGTGTCCTGTGAGAGCCCACAGCCGGCCAATAATGAGAGAGAGAGAGAGAGCATGTCAAGAAGTGGATTCTTTCTGCTGAGCGCCATCTGGAAGAGACAAGCTTGATAAACAAGAATGCTGCTCGTATCCCCTCCTCACACACACACACACACACACAAACACAAAGCCTTTTGGATTGTCAGGGATTCTGGCCTATCAATTTCCAGCCAGATACAAACCCAAAGATGAGAATATGCACAACAGCAAGAGCGGACAAGCGAGAAATAAATAAGAAATGCAGGTTTTCAACCAACAATGGCACGAACTAAAGTGCTGATGGCTTGGGGGGGGGGGGGGGTTCTTTACAAAGGTTTTTTGGATTTTAATCTGGTCAAACTTCAGCCCACAACCCACATGGAAAACGATGAGATCCAACTTAGTCACAGACAAAAGAGGCTGTAAAAATAAGACTTAGATGGCATGGTGCAAATCACGCAGGAGAAAGTATCACATTGAAGAAGAGGGTTGGTGTGAGCCTGAAAATGCCTTCAGGTGTAAGTGTGAAGCGGATAGGAAGCCAAATTGAAAGTAACATTTAAGGCCCCTTAAAATTAAACACTACAATAGATGCTTTTAACTGGACCAACAGAAGTAGATGGCAATACATAAAACATAATAAATATTAAATAAATAAATATTTGTATTTATTATATAATTGTGTACAAGATGATATTGCCGTATGTTTTAAAAATTAAATACATATTCATAGATTTTTGTTTAGCGTAATTTCTCTTCCTAACCAACTTGCTCAGAAATTATATGAAATATATAAAAAACAATAATTTACTAATTAAATAATTATATTTTGGAAATTGTAAAACTATGACTTCTACTTATAAAAAAATAATAAATTAATTTAATTATAAAATAATAAAATGTATATAATAAAATTAAATAATATATTTGATGTTGGGAATCAGTATACTACAAAACTATTGTGATATACGTAAAATTATAAACCACTACTGCTAATAAAAATAAGAAAAATTAGATATATGTAAAATAAAAAAAACGATTTAAAATGTAAAAACAATAAAATAATTTGAAGTTGAAAATCAGTACAGTACAAAACTACAACTGCTACTATCACAAAAATTATAAATAAAAATAAGAAAAAAATTAATTTAAAATAATATATATTTTTTTTATGTAAACATTCTAATAAAAAAATTAATAGATAAGATAGATAGCTTCCCACTTGATCCTACAAACTCAGCTCTTCGCTGCAGAACCTCTGATCAAAACCCAGAGACAGCGGAGGCCAGCGACACGGAGATGCAACTTTGTTTGCATATCTTTAATTGAGAAGATCAAAAAACGGTTGATAACATGAAATCACAGCGCTTGAGGACACGTCTGTTGTCTACCAACGGCGATTCCATCAATCTCCAAGCAACTAAAAACTAATTACAGTTCAACACACACAATGGCTGGATTCCAATTTGCATACATTCACCAAGTATGAAAAGTATGTACTTGCTGGTCAGATTCATATCCAATGGAAAAATAACTGTAAAGAAAACCTACAATTAAATAAAAGCTTAGAAATAACATATTAAAATTAAATAATACAATGTACATTGGATTTTTAGGTAAATATAACCATTTATTACTGTATGTAGGTATAAATAAAAATAATATCAATAAATAACATCCTTCTGTTTATTTAGAAGAAAATGTGACATTTTGTTTGTAAAAAGCATTTTTTGTTACATTTTTAATGTTTTACTTATAGAATAATAATAATAATAATAATAATAATAATAATAATAATAATAATAATAATAATAATAATAATAATAATAATAATGCTTTTAAGCATTTTCTGAATACAAAAATACTGAGATGAATTAACTCAATTACTTTGTTGCTGAATCAAATGATTCGCTTTTGAACTCCCAAACTAACTCAAATGATTCGCGAACACTCTACGAACTCCCGAACTGATTCAAATGATTCTTGATCCCGCTCCGAACTCCCGAACTGACTTAAATGATTCGCGTACCCCAAACTGATTCAAATGATTCGCGAACTAGCTCCGAAATTCCGAACTGACTCAAATGATTCGCGAACCCGCTTTGAACTCCCGAACTGACTCAAATGATTCGCGAACCCCAAACTGATTCAAATGATTCGCGATCCCGCTCCGAACTCCCGAACTGACTCAAATGATTCGCGATCCCCAAACTGACTCAATTGATTCGCGATCCCGCTCCGAGCTCCTGAACTGATTAAAATGATTCACGCTCCTAACTCCCGAACTGACTCAAATGATTCATGCTCCGAACTCCCAAACTGACTCAAATGATTCGCGATCCCCAAACTGACTCAATTGATTCGCGATCCCGCTCCGAGCTCCTGAACTGATTAAAATGATTCACGCTCCTAACTCCCGAACTGACTCAAATGATTCATGCTCCGAACTCCCAAACTGACTCAAATGAATCGCGAAATCGCTTTGAACACCAGAACTGACTCAAATGATTTGCGAACCCGCTCCGAACTCCCGAACTGACTCAAGATCATCATCATCATCCACCAATCAGAACACAGAAGAACACTCCAAGGTGAACGTTATGACAACACCAGTGTTGTGCTAGTTACTAAGAAATAGTACTACTTTAACTAGTTAGCAGTTACTAGTTACTTAATTAAAAAATAATGGGATTAAATTTAAGCCCTACTATGAAAACTATGCACTAAACTTTAAAAAGAATAAATAAATAAATAAAATAAAGTTTAAATAAATAAATGCTATATTGCATCACAATGCTGTATTAACATATTTTAGGTATATACTGCTGTTTATTACAGTGCATAGGAAAACACTTTTGTAAAAATGATTCGTTACATTTTTTTATTTTTTATTTCTTGCTTGTAATGGAAAAAAAAAAAACATTTTAAGCATAAATAAAGGGCAAATACAAAAACGTTTAGATGAATATCATTAAAAGAATGAAGAATTTCAAGATTAAATTTAAATCCTAGTAATTCTGGTCTAGAAAGCATGGTAATAGTATGCAATCTGACCAAGATTTTGGGAAGCACTAATCCTAATCTTAATCCTAATCACTATAAAGTATGGATCGGTTTCAAACTGGGATTGAGCCACACACACACACACACACACACACTGACCTAAAAATCATGTGGCGTTCATCTCAAGCATCTCATTTTTGTACATATTTTTGTTGTTGTTGTTAAGGAAAAAAGGTCCATAATAACTTCACTGTGTGGCGTTCTGGTTTACACAACCTCCAAGTATGATATTGACAGAGAGATAAAGGGCTGGCATTCATTTTTAATGTCAGAAATGTAATGCATTATGAGTCCAAACCCACACACACAGAAATGCAGAAACACACACCTCATTAAGCCGTGCAGGAAACTTCTCTGATATCCCTGAGCCCGTGTAAGATCCGCCGTGCCACGAGACTAATGCCTCTAATCGTCAGTCCGGAGAGCTCACAGAAACCCTCAGGTAATGGGGCAGCACCTCAGGAGACAGCAGCCCTGCCGGAGAAATCATTAGTGGAGGTCACGGTTAAAATTTGGCTACAATGAGAACAATGCAACTGACTGCGATATATAATCAACGAGAAACTGCAGGCATGTGATGCAGTTCATCACACCTTGATTGATGAACGCTTGGGAATCCTGCTGGAAACAACTTTTATTAATCAAATGAGCATCTGCTAAGCCCCACCCCTTTGGTTACTGCTACAAATTACAAAGAAAACTGCAGAAATGAACTATTATGACACATTAGTTTGATCCATAGGTTGAATTTAAGATTTTTTTTAAGATATGAAAAAGGGAAAAAAAAACTATTTAAAAAATAAATAAATACATTAATAAATAAAACATGAAATATAAAAATAAGAAATATATAAATAATGAACAATAATATATATATATATATATATATATATATATATATATATATATATATATATATATATATATATATATACACACAAATATACATGAAAATATATAATAAATATAACATTTAAAATTCTAAAAATAATATATACATAAAACAGGAAATATAAATACATAAAAAATATAAAATTAATATAATGGTGAATACAAATATAAAAGAGGAAATATAAGTGTAAAATGTAAATATATTGTTTAAAACAATGCAAACACAAATATCCTTCATAGACTGAAAAGCTCACTGAAGAGGGCAACAGTTGCTAAGGTAGGATTGGTCAGTGACATTTTTGAGGCGGGGCTTAGCAAAGGGTAAATTCCACTGGGTGTCACTAATGGCACAAGTGACACTTCATATTGATTGGCCATGAAATTTTCAGTTCTGAGGGTCATTTGTGAGACATTCATGTTAAAAATATGAGATTTTATCTATCCCATTCAAATATTCAAGTACCACAAACTACAAAAAACAACCTTTTTAATCAGCAAACCTCATTTAAAACATAAAAATGTAAATGTCCTATGCAACTTTGCTTCTCAACTTAATCATCCTCATATGTTCACTTTGAAAACAAGGCATCTATTAAGGAGCACAACATCTGGAAAGCATCAGCTTCTATTCTGAGCACCATATATGCATAAAAAGCATCTGATAAACATATTAACAAGTCACAAATATTCAAAAGCATCTGTTAAATGTCGTTGTAACAAATGACAGGGAACCTTTCGAGGTGATAAGGCTTCGAGCCGTTAATTACAGCCGTGGTGTTGCATGCACTGCAGCAGAATAAACCGCAGCACTTTAATCCTGTTGACGGTATTATAAAAACATATAGAAATGTCAGGGCCTGTCGACATGGTTCAGCGCCCAGGCGTCTGGAAAAGTGATTCTTGTCCTGACTGAAATGATTTCAGTACAAGCTAAATACATTGTCCTCGTGCTTCTCTTCAGAGGGATTTGGGAGTTTTAACTTGGCGGCAGGTGGCAGTGGCCTTCGCTGGCAGCCTGTCCAAATGTTGCCACGACTGATGGCATGTAATCCCAGTAAAGCGAACACGTTCTTCTGCGTTTGGAGACAAACAGGTAAAGATCTGCTCGCCTCTGAGCTGCTTCGGGATTTGCAGCGAAATGAGAATGAGTTAAAGGCCAAGTGTGCCATTTGTTGGATGTTAAAAAGGTAAAAAAGAGCTCCAAATTACTATAAATGTATATAACTGGTCAAAAGTTGGTAATTAATTTGAGACATTTTTATGTTTTTTGAAAGAAGTCTGTTACCAAAACAACATTTATTTCAGCAAAAATACAGTAAAAACAGGAATATTGTGAAATATTACAATTTAAAATAACTGTTTTATATTATTACATTTTAAATGTCATTTATTTCTAATAAGATATTTAGATTTTCAATTATCAAAAATTATTATTGATGCTCAATTATTATAATGTCGAAAACAGAATTTTTTGTGAAATCATTATACATTTTTTATGACCCTTTTTCTTTTAAGCAATTTAATGCATACATCCTGAAAGAAAATAAATGAAAGTAAAAATATTAAGCAGAAAGAAAATTCCAACTGATAATAAAAATAAGGTTTCAAATCAGCATACTAGAATGATTTCTGAAGATCATGTGACACTGAAGACCAGAGTAATGATGCTGTAAATTCAGCTGCGCATCACAGGAATAAATTACAGTTTAAAATATATTCAAATAGAAAACAGCTACTGAAAATTGTAAAAAATATTTCACAATACTATGGTTTTAATTGCATTTTTGATCAAATATATTTGGTGAGCAAAAGACTGGTTAAAAAGCATGTCGCCTGGAAAGCATCACAATGCATTTTTAAAGTCATATTGGTGTACAACCATCAAATCAGCAACTTGAAAAATGTGGATTGCTAAATATTGTTTTAACATCCAAAAGGGAATGTTTTAGCAATGAATCTCTGATGCAAACATTTCTAAAAATAGTCAAAATAAAAGTGCACACATTAAAAACAAGTTTCAACATGATGCATGTGCTATAAGAGGTGCTGAATTTATAAAGCAATCATAGACATCAATGACCTTAGAGCTCAGTTAAATGCAATTCAGAAATATCTGTGAAAACCATTATGCAAATAAAGGATGTTTTTTAATACACCACAAGTGGCACCAAACGGAGCTGCAAACGGTTTGAGCGGTACAACTGTGCTACATTGGTGGCATGAGTTTGGGCTAACCGGTTTGATTAAACAATGGAAGAAACTAGTTTTAGTCATTTTTACAGCTCCACTTAATGCTTTTAGCAAAATCACATACTTCACTCTTAAATTGGGTTTAAATGACTTTATATTTAAATGCATTTTCATTTCAGCACAAAGGCCATTATACCATCCGTTTTATAATTTCTGCAGCTGCGTCTAACAGCCGGCCATAATTAACTCCAGCATCCAACTACTTAATTCTCAGAATGAATCAGCATTTGATCATTACAGAACACATTCAATCCTCAAACACCTAATAATGACTCAGCTTTCTACAGAAATAACATTTATAAGTCAAACACAAGAGCTTCCTCTCCACGCTCCCATGGTTTGGGTGGTTTAGGATGAGCCTGACACCTGCCCAAAAATCCACCTAAAAGAGTCGAATCACAGAAATTAGGATCTTTTATTTCGCTCTTTTGAAGGAAGAGGGAACAATGTTCTATGCAGACTTATTCTGACGTTCAACACTGCAACTGTGGAAGTTGCGAAACCACAAGTTCCACAAAGGCAGACTTGAAAAGGATGCTGTCTGGAGAGGCACAAAAGGAGCTCTGAAATCACTCTCAAATGGAAAGGAACAAATCAGGAACAGAGCATATCTGAGACGTTTGAGACGAGATGGCAGCATGACAGAAATGTGGCATCAAACAAAAGCCAATTGAATTTTTGATTGGCACATAATGCACATTATGGCAACTGTAGGACTAGAAGGCCCCGCCTTCTAATTAAAGGAGCCAATCACATTTGTTTGCTCTAGAACACACATGCAAATTACCTCTAGCAGAATCAAATGTAAAAAATTATTTTGTGCGATTTTTGCACAATGCAAAAATTTTTACATATGCGACCCATTGCCATTTTTTACGTTTGCAATGAATGTTTGGATAAAAATGACGAAATAATTTATATAATGTTAATACATAATAATAATGATACTGGGATGACCACAATTAATGTTCTACAAAAAGTGACCGCATTCTGAATTGAAAACATTCAGAAAAATATATTTTTTTTTTACTGAAAAATTAAGAAAAATATCAGAAAAAAACAGAAGATAAAAATAAATAAAGAAAAATAATCATGTTTTCAAAATCATGAACAAAATTTATAATGACAATAAATGTTAAAGGGTTAGTTCACCCAAAAATGAAAATTAGCTTGTGTTTTACTAGCCCTCGTGGCATCCTTGGTATATATGACTTTCTTCTTTAAGACGAATCCAGTCAGTGTTATATAAAAAAATTTCCTGGCTATTCCAAGCTCTATCATTGCAGTCCGCGGGTGTTACAGTTAAACAGTCCACAAGACGTCAAATAAAGCGAGTGCATTCATAATAAACATGCTTCACACCGTTCCAGGGGGTGAATAAAGGCCTCATGTGCTTTTGTAAAATAAAGATGTAGTAAGCTCTTTTTCTTACTTCCGTTATCTGTCATACGGGGAAGCCTTTCCTGAGTAACACTGTCCGTACATGTGTCATGGCAGTGCAGTGTGAAACAGATCTAACATTTACTGAGGATGACAAGAGAGACAGAGATGCCAGACCAGGTTGAGGTGTTTTCACTGAGATGTTTGCTACTGCGATTGCCTCTCATCCTAGCGTTCCCCACGGAAGAAATTCAATCCGAATGCAACAAGAGCGCAAACAAGCCAGGACTCAGGCTGACTTTCACCCTCATCTCTCATTAGAGAGGCAATATTGTTCTAAACAAGAGAGGCGTGTTTGCAGCATTAATATGAGGAGAAATAATCTGATTTATTGGCCCACAGCTACAAATTATCCCCAGCCAGGAACACAACACAAATCGCTATTTTAGGAAGGAGTAGGTCACACACACTGACAAAAAAAAACTGTCTAATTGATATTCTGAACTGACTTTGTTAATTAAAGTGCTGATTATCGTGCCAAATGGGTCATGACAACTGGAGGCGACGGCTTGTCCTTTAAAAGCAATTGTTCAATTTTTAACAAATTGTCTCCGTTCCCGAGAGTGCTTATCGGAGGTGATGTGACGAGTAAAGGAAATACTGTGCTCTCCAAAAACGGCCAGAGATCCACCTCAAAGAATTCACTCAAAAACTTTAAATATCACTTTAATGTACCATAAACCAACTTCATGTTCAAATATGCCTACAGTATGCTCCTAGTATAAAGTATGCAAAAAGTAGTACCTCAAACGACTACAGTAGTATGGTATTGGTGGAATGACAATGTCATCACAGGGAATCTAGTACATCTGGACTGTGTTCATATTGCACATCTGCATAATTTGTATTATTAACAGTAGAAAATAATGCTTTTCATCAAATTCAGCGCATTCTCTGTCAGTAAGCTACTTCAGACACTGCTCTGGTCTCATTTCTAAACATCTTTAAAAAAAAATTTTTTTTATTTATTATCTAAAACATCTTCTTTTGTATTTTTTGTCAACTAAACTAAAAGTTGAATCACATAAAATGTAAATTATTATGCATATCCATTCCCATAAATTATTATGCATAGCATAAATCAAATCAGTTTAGTTCTCTGCAGTATGACCAGAAAAAAACTTACTTAAAATATAAAAATATAAAAAAGTACGATTTTTGTTATGCATCTCAGTTTGAACCATTGAGATTTTATAATTTCATGTACGACAGGTTCCACCTTAGTGTAAAAAAAAGTTTTCCCATAATTGTGACTTTATATGTGAAATAAAATTCATTTATTTCTTATTTTCATTCTGTTGCAGAAACATACATTCAAACTTTGCCACCCTTTCCCATTTTTAGCTTTACAGCGAATGTGTTTGGAAGTGAATAATGACCTCATGGTAAACATAATCAGTGTCAAAACATGTACCACTTATATAAAAAAAAACTATACTATATATATATATATATATATTAATCATTTAACAAGTTGCATAAAGAGCCTTAAAAAGGCAGCCTGATTTAAGGTTTATTTGAATCTATAGCACAAACAACATGAGACTTGTTAAATATGAGTTTATAAAAAATTAATAATAATAAATAATAATAATAATAATAAATAACACTAACATAGTGATTCTTGTCATGACTAATAAATATCTAAAGGTTTCCAAAAATCAAGAGTAAACTACATCAAAGATGGGCATCTTCAGTATGAGGTCTCTAATGGAGTCAGTAGGCAGATGATGTACAAGACTCTCTTCTTGCTCTCATAAAGATTGTTAGTTAGAGAGTTAGTAATAGGTGTCCCGTCTGCAGTTTGGCCTCCAGCCTTTCTTTTATTGGCCACAGAGAGAGCAAGAGACTCACAAACAGGCTAATGCTGAGATAAAATGTTGTGTTTGGAGCTTGTTTTTGAGGCCGAGTGACACAGAGGACATTCAGAGAGCTTAGTTTGAGCACTTGATGTAAATAAAAACACACCCAGCTTTTGATAAAGCCACTGGAGGCATGTGGATGCAGATGAGAGAGCAGCGCTTTGATATGAAGTGGGGGTATCCGTGCCCTTGTCCTGCGACCGTGACTCTGCGCGGTCATCACTGGAGGAAACAGCTCCACACTCGTTGCTGGAAAGAGATGAGACGGTCGCCGTTAGCAGGGGTCAGGACCCCCCTCAACCGACTCTACTAATCACAAAGGCTAGACTGGCACCTTCACACATCCTGTACCTGGTAATGAGATCACTTCCTTTGATACGCCAGCGTGCCCATGGGGAATGTGTGGCGGACACAAACACGCTCTAATGCGCTTGCACACGTGCGCGGCTCAAGGACGGTCCGCCTCGTTGAGACGAGGGCCACAGAGACGCAGGTGAGATTGGATCGAGACTGAATTATTGATCAGCTAACAGATTTAGCGATGAGGAATTCATGGATCCGTCTGCTACACACTCCCCCCTCGGGCTGGGGAACAAAAACCCTGGACGAGGAAAGAATTCGCAGGATTTATGAAAGCAAAAAGAAATTGGGATTGTGAGCGTGTAAGCTAATACTCAGGTAAACAAAATCGATCGGCGTTGTTGTGAATGAAAACAGCAGCCCGATGTTTGGGCTCCAGCTTTCAGTCAGAGCTCTTGTCGGTCTAAATCGAATAAATTGGTCTTAAAACATATCAGCGAGAGAAAGGTCTTGCCGCTGGGCTCGACAGGGGGGCTGGCCACACCATTAGCCTCTCCACCGCAATTACTTCCGGAGTTGCAGCATTATTTTTAGTAAGTCACTTAAAGCGTGTGCTTATAGAAGCCATTTATCCCAGCAGGAGTTTTGACCCTTGTGCTAAAAGACGGGACACTGCGGTAGAAATCAAAAGTGCTTCATAAAGCACCTGTTTGTCTGGGACTCTTGAACAAGTTGTCGGAATTAACTCTGGTCACTCTCTCAGTGACTGACTGCATGTCACACAGCACTGGCGATTTGTTTAATGAGCTTACAGGGTGATTTTTAATGAGATCTGGTGTCACTGAGGAAAGTGGCCAACATAGACCCAATTTGGAGCTTGAATTTGCGCCACCAATCCAGCCGCTGCACTGTTTGGATGCTTTAAATTGGAGTGGAATTTGTTAAAAGTCTGTCTACGGGACAGAATAATAGCTAATCTTCCTCTGAGATTCTTTATAGAGCAAACAGAAAATGTTATGCTTAATTTGAAGTTTCTTCAGATGAGATCTGAACAACGTCAAAACATTGGACGTTGATGGATGTCAACATTGGATGTCAAGATGGAAACAGGAAACCAAACACTTCCCATCAAACCCAATACAAAATAATCTGAAAATCTGAAACTTTCCCAAGAAGCAAATGTCAGATCTCAATATGAACTTAAATACTTCAGCAAATCCAATACCAAATGATCTCAACATTTCTAACAAGCAACTTTCAGCAAGGTTTCAAATCCAATAACCAAACAATCTCAAACTTTTCCAAGAAGGGAATGTCAGATATTTCAATATAAATTCAAACAAGTTTCAAATCTAGTACCAAATGATCCTAAACTTTGCCAAGAAGGAAACATCAGAGATCTCAATATGAACTCAAACATTTTTATCAAATTCGGTAAGTCATCTTAAACTTTACCAATATTAGAGGTCAGTGATCTAAATATGAACTTAAGTCTCAATTCCAAGTGATCTTAACTTTTTCAAGCAAACATCAGATGTGAACTTGGATAGAAAACTTTAACTGTACCAAGACCGAACCAAGAACTCCATTAGTACTTATCTGGGTACACTGAAGAATCCCCATAACAGGAATTTGTCAAATCAATCATCTAACACAGATTCAAGTCATAAACATATTTTTTTCGTCTTGTCTTATAACCTGAAGTCTAAGAATAGCAGTGAAGAACCTCTCAACTCTGAGAAAAAACCATAATCACCTCAGATTCAAATTTCTCACACTAACCCTGAGCATGTCTGAGAGGAGACACAATATATTGTGGATTATGGTGAAGTACCATCCACCCCCAGACCAATAAAAGCATCTCCGCAGGAAAACTGAAGAACTTCAGGTGAAGCTTCTGAATGGTGTTCACAAGCAGCAATCAAGAAGTTTTCAGGCTTTACTTTTCAAAGGAAGGTCACCAAATCGTTAACATATGAGCCGTAAATGTTCTGCATATATCCATAACAGTCATATTAAGTTCTGAATGTCATTTTAGTTTTATTTTTTTAGGTTATGCAAATGAAGGTAGTGAAAGTACATGATGAAAATCAGGCTGTTTTTATTAGACTACTGAAAATAAACAACATCTGTCACTAAACGAGGTGGATGGATCAACTTTACAACAGTTGGAAGACTAACCGATCCAGCCGATTCATCTCAATTTGATTAGTATCAAAGTCTACAAATAAAAATCTTGGTAGGCCACAATATGACAAGTCTGATTTAGCTGATAAGTGGACAAACAAGCTAATCTCATGCAGACGAGCCTGCTCGCATTTCCTTAGAGAGCATCTGGAAAAGCAAAATGCTTATTTCCCATGTAGCTATGCGTTAGCTTAGCACCAACAACGTCTGATAGCTGCTTTCAGGAGCCAAGAGCTCAGTCGTAATGCTTCCCGAACGCACCACATCCCTTCTACAGCTAATCGCGATAATTAAATGTCTGAACAGTGACAGATTAAACTGATGCTAACCTCAAGCACATGCTAACACCTTAACTATGAAGAGGAACCGCCTGTGTGTGGGTTATTTCCTTGGTTTGTGTATAAAACTGTGTGGTGTTGCATCGAAAGCAGAGTGGAGGTTTTTACTTATTAGCATCTGTGAGCGGTTGTTAGCGTGTGTTTAAAACATGTTTATGGGGTCTGCCGCACAGACTGTGATATCATTTGCTTAAAGGCAGCCATTAGTTTTAGTCAGGAAGTCAGGAAAGCAACTGATCCTATAGCATTAGCAAAGTCCCGGGATGTGAAATCCACAAAAGAAAAGAATAAATCTCGCACATCAAAGTGAAACAGAGCTGTACTTGTGTATTCATTGTACTCTTGCAAAATACCCTGATATTACTATGGTGTTTTGGGTATGTACAAAGCAAAAATCAAAGGATTTTAACATTCTTAGCAAGCACCATTCAATACACTTTTATACTTCTAAGAAAGTACTCTAGTCTTGTCATGTTTTTGGGACTTGGTACCACGCTATTACCACAACACCACATTTGTGTTTGGACACGTATCATGGTAAAACCATGTTTTTGGACATATGCAAAGTTAATGTTGCGCCATTCCACAAAAAATACTATTTTGTGTCAGATGGTAATAATATGGTACTTCCAAATATACCATGATACACATATCACATTTTTATATTTTTTAACAAAAATGTAAAACTATATGTTTTTGAACATATACCAAGTTAATTTTGTACCATCCTCGCACAAATACTGTAGGGGTATCTGATATGATATGTTGAAATATACCATGGGACTGTAATTCATGTACCATAGTAAAACCATGTTTTTGGACAAAGCAATGTTGTACCATTGTCACAACAATACTGTAGTGGTATCAAATGATACTCTGATACTTACGATACTCCAAAATAGTACAGTAATTTATGTACAATGGTATTTGCTAAAAGGTAGTATGGTACTACTGTTTTTTTTTTACTACAGTAATTCTAAGAATATCATGGTAACTGTTCAAAATATTATAATAGTACCATGGTCCATATCCAAAAAACATGGTACTTTTTTTGTATCCAACGCATATTTAAAGTACCATGTAAACACTATAGTACACAAATTAGTATCATGGTAGATTTTAAAGTATTTACCTGTACTACTTTTGGTAAACAGGTGTAAACAGGACAGGCATGAGAAATGTGTGTTTATATAAAGAGCCAGGGGTCAATGTGGCAGAGTCTCGACCCAGATGAGTCAGATGGAGTGGGTTGCGTGTCCGATCGGATCAGGCTATGCACACCCGGACAGCTGGAGACACACAGATGACACACAGCTGTAACGACACCATCAGCCATCCACGGATCTGAGGACGGATGCTGAGCCCGAGGCACCGCGACAGTCGGATAAGAGAGGGGGAGAAAAATACAAACAGAGAGCATAACAAAGGACTGAAAAAGAGAAAATGTGGGGATGTGAGGAACAGGAAAATTAGGCAAAGAATATGAATAAAGCAAAAAGGCCGGAAGGAAGTGTTTTTGACTCATTTACATGCTACTCTTTCATTTAAAGCTGAAGTGTGTAATTTTTGGGGATGTGTAAAATGCTTTCTTCTGTCCCAGTTTAAAATGCAGAGACAACTTCAAGCAAAACAAAAGTCTGTTGGTTTGAACATCTCGACCAGACTGCAAGAGCAACACTGGCTCAACCAATGGTGAGAGTTGGGGGAGGGACTATCTGTTTGGCTGACCAATGGCAGACAGGGGCGTGTTCAGACTTTTCTATTTGAATAGGTTTACAGGATGTAATTATTTGAATATAAAATTTGCATTTGGATTACACATATTTTACAAACTAATAAACATTGTGATGCATATGTGTTGACACTCTCAAAAAATCATGGAATAGTTTATGAACTATTAGATTTTTTTTATATAATTA
This sequence comes from Carassius auratus, assembly GCF_003368295.1. NCBI lineage: Eukaryota > Metazoa > Chordata > Actinopteri > Cypriniformes > Cyprinidae > Carassius > Carassius auratus. The sequence goes on along the minus strand of NW_020526468.1, from coordinate 58,355 downwards.
TATTTACTTAAAAACAATTTAAAATAGTTTTGAAACAATTTAAATTATTCAGTGAAAAATAAATATGAAAATGTAAAAATTCCAGCTAGCTGTGGAACAAGCAACATTTAATTAACTAAAATGTATTTGATTCAAATGAACTGTTTTCTAGATTCAAGAGATTCAAGACTTTATTTGTCACGTACAATTTATATGACATACAACAAGCAGTGAAATGTAGGTCTGGTATCATTAACAGTATTAATTAAAAATACATAAAACAGATTATTGTGCATTTAAAGTTTATAAGTACTATCGCAGAAATCTCACTTGCTTCATATACATATGATTGACAAATATACATCTCTTCTAGTTTATTAGTTTAATTAATTACTGTGTAATCCAAATGAATGGAAATTTCACATACAATTTAAAAACAAAAAGTCTTAAATTGAGGTCTAAATACTTTTGAGTGCATATACCACACTGTTGTTCTTTAAAAACATAAAAGGCAAAAGGCAGGAAGGAAAAGAGTCACTCAGATGTGCCGTTAAAGAGATCAGGAAGCAGAACAACAAACACGAACCTCAAAGGCATCGTCGTCTCGGAGCGGCCACCTCTCTGTGTGTCTGGTTTCATGCACATAACTGGAATTCCTGGATGAGAATCGGCTCTGGAATGTTTCCGCAGAGAGTCCCAGAGCAGCACAAGTCTTCCCCTCCAGCTCCACGAGCGCGTGGCCTGCTGCTAAAGCCATCAGGGTCACCTCCAAACACACCTCTGGGTCCCCACACATGCTACAGTCACCAGAACCACTGCTCGTCTGAAAGTATTGACTCATCTCTCCACATTACAAATGGCTGTCCATCAGCGTTATCGCATATAGAGGTCATAACCTCACAGAAAAGGGAGATTAGAGATCTCATTTCAGAACAATGGTTTCAATTACAGATAGATTGCAGAGCTATTCTATAATTCTAAATGCAAAAAAGTGACTTCATACAGTATATACACATACACTATTTATTAGGGCTGGATTTTGTAAAGAAAATAAATAAAAAATATCAATACCAATACCTTGACTTCGATACCAGTTCTTGAACAATACTTTGTTACACATTGCCAAAAAAAAAAAAAACAACAACAACAACAAACTTACATTACATATTACCCCATAAAACTTTTACATTTTTTAGTTTGTTGAGGTCTTTATATCTTGTCTTGTGCCACTGCACAACGGAACAAAATGTAAAAAAACAAAATAAATATTATTTTTAATAAAGTTCGAATCATTTTCAGTGCAAAATGAACAGTTTTTAGTCAGTATTTGGGAATCACTGCTGCATGCTTAAGATCTTTAAATCATACAGTAGTTATTTTAACGCGAACTGATTAGCTGCCTTTGTTTTGTACTCTGCGATCACTGTTCTGACTCAGAGGAAGCTCATTCACTGCTCATCTGTCAATCATATTACGCGTTCATAACCCACCCTGTCTCCGACAACGAACATGCATCACACTTCCAGAAAACATTAACAGAGATGAAACATGAAGCTAAAAAACACGCGATTACGATTAGCTCATTAGATCGCAGTCGGAGGTTATTTCAAACACTCAACGGTGGTTTAAAATGAATTTTGAGTAAAAGCATAGTTTAAATTTTATAAATTGTCTCATGTGAATGGTCACGTAACACGCATTTTCCTTGATGCATTTTCGCCAGAGCCAATCACCATTTAAGGAACATCACGCATGCTGCACGCTTACTGGCTCACTGATGTTAAAAAGATTAACCCCTTATAAGTATCGAAATTTGGTACCGAACGACAAGACATGTTTCGATAGTTGATAGTATCGAGGCAATTCGGTCGGTGCCTAAAAAGTTTAAGTTATTAAAAGGTTTAAGTTATTGATTGAAGCAAAATGATCTATCACTGGTAATAAAGTGAAACATTTCCCATATTTTCTAATAACACAATATTCCACTCCGAGCTTGTTGTTTGGGTTTGGTAACACGCACATCTGCCATTGCTTATGTATTTACAAAAAATTCAATTTTCCTATTCAGCCTATGGCTTTTTAATAATTTAGCACCGGGCCCATGCAGTTCATAGTCATATAAAAACCATATATTAAAAAAGGGCATTTAAGAAGATTGGTGCTGGTCTGAGCTGATCTATTCAATAAGGAAGGAAAAACAACAGCGTTCCCATGATACCACACCACGCTTTAAAGACATGCTGAAAATAATGTGTGAACCAGTTCTGCTTTTCTTTGAGTGTCTTTCACACTTGAGTCCAAGGAAAGCCACCGTAAAGCCTCGGATTAATGTCTGAAATAAAATATTGCAACCACCTCCTCCTTTGGCAAGCTCCTCAACTCCTCACAGACTTCTTGCCAGGTTGCCCCTCCTCATTTCCGTCTTTTTCGCTCAGGTTGCCGTGACCTTGGTTTCCAGCTGTTTGGCAAATATCTGACCCTTCACTCATGCGTTTTTGGCTCAGCTGGGACTCGTCTATTCCTTAATTAACAACCTGGAGAGTTTCCCCCTCCTCAACATGCTAAGAAACCCCACAAACATCGCCCGCACCACCGCCACATGGAACCCCACATTATGAGAAGTGTAGTGTTAGTAATTAAAAGCAATCTCCGTGTGAGGCAAGTGCGTTGTTTGAAGATTGAACAAGACATTACTCAGATCTGTAGAAATGAATTACACCCTTCAGTGCTCAACTGAACTCCTCACTGGAATGGGAAAAAACAGAAACAAAGGTGAAGGGAATGGCGATGTCACGCACATCACGGGAATCTATCATTTTGCACTTATCCGTTTGACTGAGATGGGTTCAAGCATAAAATCTCTGCGTGCAAAGACAAATAAAACACGCTTCAGTTCACCTGAGCTTATGAAATAATACCCCAGCCCCCTGTTAGTTAAACTGTGCTGGAAACATTTTGGCAGCCTTAGTATAACATCAAACTCTCCAACAAGTCTGATTTTATTTTGATAATAGGCAGGCCCAGAAACGATCTGGTGCGGTTTTCATTTCTGAATGCTAATTATGAATAAGAAGTGTACCAATATGAAAATTCTTTCACATTTTTGCTTATAACCGATAAATGGCCAATATTATACATCTTGATTAAATAACTAAATATTGAAACAAATCATATGAATGCTTAAAGTAAATCTTGGCATCACAACATAATCCTTTTGAAATACACCACCTATTTCAATAGCAATACGTATTTTAAAAAGCCAAATTAATAATTTTTAAAAAACATTTTTACATTTAAAAAAGTCACTATTAGCTGATAACCGATATTATGTTATATGTGCACCTCTACAATGAATACTAAACGTGGTAAGTATAACGCATTAAAGCTGAGACCTACATTTTTAATAACAAGAATAGCATAAAACAATATTAATACAAAAATAGTAAATAATCGGGGGGAAATGTAAATAATCAGTCTATAACCAATATGGTGCTGATATGTGCATCCCTACAGTGAATTTGCAGTTAAATGTATCAAACCTGAGCACTACTCTCTTATTGGCACTATGAAATTAGCCAAAATATTTAATACTTCAACACACAAGGTGCAAAAACCATCTAGATCTGAATGACAGGCGTCAACGTCTCTGAAAATCTGCAGGACTTTCTGCACACTTCTGCAACCTCATTTAAGTTTGCACTCTTGATTTACGCCACTCAACCAACGTTTCAAACACAGAAAGTAACAGCTCGTGCCTGAAAACCTGCTGTCTAATCTAACAAGAGGCCGTATTTGGAATTGGAGCAGTTCAAGTGGAAGCAGACTGGATTTTCCACTATAATAGTCAAGGACCTGGCAGTTTCCCAGAATGAGGCAAGTCTTAGACTAATTAAGGCTGTCAATGGAGGCTCTCCTTTTATACACAAACCGGGTTTAATCCCCGCTTGCCCCATTTGCTCCAGAGGGAGCGCCCGCCTGGGTTCAGGCCAAATCTCTATCCATACAGTAGAGCATTTCTGTGGCTTTGACACGGATGCCATCGCTCTGTCTTGAGGGGGAGAGCACTGGCTGTAATGTTACGCCACAGTCTCAGCCCGCGCTGACAGCATGTTATGCTTGTAACGAGACTCTTTGAAGCAAAGCCGAAGATCTTGTTCTCCTGCAGGCGAAGGTTTTGTGTGCATGTGCAAAAGTCCCTCCCACACATTCCACTATCTTATTTTCCCTAGAACACAGACTTTTTTTTTTTTACCCAGAATCCATCTGCGCGACCAGAACGAAGCTGAGGAAATGGTTTTGTGCCCATCAGCAGATGGTATGAAAAAGAGAGGGAAAAAGATGGAGGAAGTGAAAGAACAAGAGTGGGGAAGAAGACTTTCTTGGTGTAGTCAGTGTACAGAGGTGTATATATGGTGCTGGAGCGACTATAAGGCCGTATTCTGCATAAAGATCCCCAGGCGGCACAGATCTGTGGCCAGCTGTTGATTAGCAAGCTTGAGAATGAATGCGATCTCACCTTATGCCCATCTTTTCCCATGATGCTGATGTAACTCAGCTCTTAGGGGGATTGGGGGACATAAAACTACTCACTCGACTTCACACGACATAAAAATGGCATAATAGCCAGATTAAACCAAAGATGAGACCTTTTAGGAATGACTCACATGTCTAAAGACAATCAGCTGCTGACAGCATAAAGTGAAAATGTTAAACTGATTAAAAATTACTATTATGGTCGATACCTATAAGCCAATAATTATTTGCATGCTATAAATCTATTCTACTACTAAAAAAAAATAAAAATATTAAATAAAATTACACAGAAATTTGCTATAATAATAACAATTAATAAATGTTAAAAGTTTGTATGCTGCATCAAAATCTCTTTTGAAATTCGCTGCAGAAATATTACAAAAATGTAATTAAAAATACACCGATTTTATATTATTTTGTCTAAATTAAAAACATAACACTATAACTAGCACTCCAACATTATAAAGTATGATATGAAAATTACACTATAATTATAACTACAGTATTACTTTATTTTATATTAAAAGTTCTGAAATTTGCTATAAAAATAATGGCACATATCAATAAATAAATAAATAAAATGTGCTATATATTGTGAAATGTACTATAGAAATATTAGCCAAAAAATAAATATACAGAATTTTTTCTTACATAAAATTATTATATACAATTTTGTATATAAATAATAATAATAATTGAAAATAAAATATGAAATATAAAATAAGGACATAAAATAGACAATAATTTTTAGATATGAAATATTACATTTAACAATGTTATTCAATTATTTGTAATATTTTAACATGTAAAAATTTAGGAAATAAGCATGCACAATTAAATATAAAGTATCTATAATGAAATATTAAAAAAACAATATCTGCCGATAACCGATATGGTACCGATATATCATGCATTCCTAATCCAACATATTGCATGTATAATAGAAACAGGACTCTATGGAATACATTAATTTTTTTTCCCAAAGTCCATTTTTTCTATTATAATTTTTTACTTTTAATAGCTTAATTACATTTCAATTAACAAAAATGGATTTCATTTAATCATTTATAAAATGAAATTAACAATAATGTCCTATAGTGTCTTTATTTATTTTATGTTATCTATTTGCATTTTTCTGTGTGTTTTACGATTTAATGAATTCATTATAAAAAATATACACCTTGGTAATCACACATACATGTGGAGTGGGAGTGTCCAATCAGATTTAGCTGTGGTTAAAACAAAGCATTCGAGTTTACAGTTAAAAACATCTCTGTCATTTGCAGCAGTTGGATCAGAAAACCTGGAACTGTCACTATTTATTCCATTACATCTACTTTACCTATTTATTAGAGCATGCACTGTTAAATTGAAAGCTATGAGAAGAATCTCAAGTAGAGGCTTCGGTGTCACTCTACGGACTGAAAGATCAGGACTGGAATATTTGGCCATTTCAGAGCAGCCAGACTCAACACACAAGAACAAGTATCCGACTTTTCCAAGGATCTCCAATATAACCATGCATCACTTTAAGTGCAGAGCAGCCTGACATGTTGAAGGCAACAAAAATGACCAAAGACACCCAGACTCAAGCTGGCAACACGAGCACATGCTCAAAAGGTCTTTAATCGGCCACACCACAGGGGAGAAAAAAGGAAGTACGATGCCATTTCTTCTCAGGCGAACGGTTCTGAATGATTCGTTGTTGATGGAAAACCAGGCCCCTCAGAAAAAAGGAAGTCACGGGTGCCACCGCAGAGGAAAAAGGTGAATGTATGACATTAAACCTCACCATCCTGTTTTCCTCCAGGCTAACACCAGACAAATGCTACTTCTTTATTTAGCTTCTGATAAACACAAGTGCCCCGGCCAAGTGCTTTCGCTGAAAGCCCTGCAGGTGATTGTGGGTAATTGATGATTTCTGAGCGTGAAACACAGGGACATTCGGAAGGTGAATGAAATCATTCAGCTCCGTGCGGAGAGGACATTCATCACGCGTTTCGCAGCTCAGATAAGGGACAGTCGCTCTATTCTAAACGCTCGTCGGACGGCAGATAAGCCCGAGAGCTGTAGGCAGGAGCAGGACCTGATTTCACGCCGGCTACATGGAGTGTGTGTGTGTGTGCAGATGGTGTGTATTTATGAACACCCTGCCTTTCACTGTTGGGGTTGTTCTTTTCACCAACACCACACCCACCCTCGGCTCCGTAGCCCCCACACGGAGAACGATCCTGGCTAATCTGGCACATTTGTTTAAAGCATTTAATGAGGAAAATCCCCGGGGATGTCTCCTCCCTCACACTGCATAGAAATACGGAAGAGCCCAATAAAGACACAATTTAGAGGCACAACCAGGCGGTACAATGTGAGAGACACACAACTTCAGAGCTCTGGCTGAAAGGAGCCAGTGTGCAGATACAAACAGCAGGGTTTACACAGTTAAAGACACAGAAAGAGCTCGTCTGGACCTGTTGTACTCCGTACTCAAGCGCACATGCGATGCAAGTGAATAATGTGGGGGAAAGCATAGAAAACAGAGTCCTCTGATGTTAGACTAGCACAGTTTAACCTGATACAAACAGAACAGACAACACTGAGGACTCAGAAGAGCAGAGCAGAGATTAAGAAACACTATAAACTAGATCTAAGCCATTAACAATCCATCATGTCCAATAAGACAAGTCAAGGTCAAACTAGTACACATATGGGAGAATAGCATAAATTATTAAATTAAATAACAACTGAGACGCACACACACACAAAAAAAAAAAATTAATTTGGCATAACGTGGCTAAATTTCACTTCAAATATTTGGGAGAAAGACGAGCTAAGTCGGCTGTTTTGGAAGGAAGTAACTTACCTCAAAACAGCTGCCAATTTAACACACAAGAGTCGAAACCATTGAAAAGACAGAATTTATAGTTAATATTAGTACTGAAAAAAATAAAATGCTTACTAACAAATGCGAAAACTATCATTTGTTGAACAGTTACTCGAGACTACTGGGGATAGTGACTGGCGTAGCAATAAGATTAACTGATACTAGTCAGATTTATTGCAGGATCCAATGAATACATGGGTTTTCGTCAAAACAAAAGGTTGAGAGTCTTTAAAAATATATTTACGTTTGAACAGCCTTTGCAGACATTTCAGGAATCATAAATGTAAGAGTAGTCCAAATAACTTTGGGTTGTCTGGACCACTCAAAATAGTCAAAATGTCTTAAAACTAAGTAATATATATATATATATATATATATATATATATATATATATATATATATATATATATTTTTTTTTTTTTTTTTTTTTTTTTTGCATACAAACATATATAGGTTTACATAACATTTCAGTGCCACAAAAGTAAGATTAGCCTATAAATGAGTCAGGATGCTACGTTCCGTTATCATTTTCGGACAGTAGTATACAGAGAAAGTAGCGTCAATGTTCATCAGTTTAACACAGATTTAAACACAAACACAACATGTCTTCAACATAGCTGACATTGGCGTTATTGTGCGAGACGAAGCTCAGCCGCTTGCATCCCGAAAACGGTACCGTTAGACCCTCCTTAAAGTCTCACACCAGTTCGTACACTGCATACTAGAATCTGTTGAATACTTACAAGTGAAATTATAACCAAATACCTAGTAATATTCAACAAAAGTAAGCTACTAAGGACATAAATAACGATAGTCTCAAGAAACGAATGTTAAAACGGCTACCGATAACCCAGTCGATACATCATTCATCTCACATGCAACATGCGTCTCGCTCCGGGATACACATCCCGTCTGAAACCGACCACAAGCGCGAGCTGCTGGAGACAGCAACGCACAATAATCCACGTCAAACACACACACACACACACACACACACACAGACAGACTCTCACCTCGGCAGTGGTTGCAGCGTCCACACCACGGATTCCCTTTAGATCGAGAGGAATAGATACATTCCCGGTGCACGGAAAGTTCACATGTCACTCACGCGCGGAGCGACGAGAGATCTGCGGTTTCGGGATTCCCGTTACCGATTAACACACTGAACGCTTGCTCCACGCCCAGGTATCTGATCACATGATGCATCCAGGTGTGACTGGAGCACACACACACACACACATCTACACACACCTGGAGGTCTGATCGCGCTCGCCTCCTCCCGCAGGTTACTCGCGAACGGAGGAACGGAGCTAATGGATGTGTGTGTGTGTGTGTGTGTGTCTCCTCCCCTTCCCCGCGCTGAGAGCTTTAAACCACAGAACAGTGAAGACCTGATGGAGGAGAAAGCTCGATCTTAAAGTGCTTTTAATCTAGTGGAGATTAGTCAAAAGAGCATGTCTTCCAAATTTAATGATTACTTTTAAAGCTGTAGTCTGGCACTTATAAAAGTTACATGGTATTACCAAGGTTTTTCTACATGGTATCATGCTGATACTATTTTGTTTTACAAATGCAAAATGACAATACAATGTATTTTTGTGATGTGTACCACCATAATATTTAATAATGTAATTGACCACTATCTTATCATCAACTTTGAACATCTTATTATAGTAAATCATGAAGTACCATAGTGCTTTTTGTAAATAAATACAATCTATCTATCTATCTATCTATCTATCTGCACCATGTTTTATATGAAAGTACCATGATATTACCCTGTGATACCCCTACTGTTAATGCTATTTTAATTAGATGTATTTGTGTTTTTATATTTTGTGTTAAGCAGCACAGTCAGCATTCAGCAGAACTCTGACAACTTTCACTTTTCTGACAGATCAAACTCTGTCGAGTGTATTATCTGTCAACAGTTCAAGTCACCGTGTGAAAGTGTAACAGAGTCGCATCCATCTCCCCGGAGTGGGACACGGTGTAGTTTATTCGTGTCAGGGGTTGTACAATAAATTATCCTATTTCTGTCACCCTGTGTGGGGAAGCAAAATATGAAGTGTTCAATCAAACCACGAGATGTCAAACCCAGATCTCTATATGGGATTCTATTGTAAGGGGCTGTAAATTTGAGAGCTGGGGCTAAATGCTCTCTGCCAGCGGTCTTGTGCAGGACCCAAGAGACTCCAAACAGGTCGTTATATCCAGATGTCAATTGCAAAACAATTTCCACATGAGGGAAGAGAAAATTAAACCTAGTGAACGATTATTTTTTAAAAACGTTTAAGCCCCAATTCTACTACTATAAACAGTCTAGATGTTTTACATAGTTTTTATATTTTATTGCTTTCATTGTTTTTTGTCAAGATTTAAATATTAAAAAAATGACATTTTACATTAATATTATAATGTGTCATATATATATATATATATATATATATATATATATATATATATATATATATATATATATATATATATATATATATATATATATATATATAAACATTTATAATATAATGTCAAATATTTTATACTTAATATTTTGTTATAACAAAAACATTTAAATATATAATTTCATGATTTTTTCAATTTTGCATATTTTATATTATTTTAATAATATAATGCAGTTCATATTCAGAGAATGAGATAAAATATATATATATATATATATATATATATTGCATTACAGTAATGAGAATGGGAGGAAGTGTGTGCTTCACTGTTGAAAATAATGCCAAAATAAAATAACAATAATAATACTAATAATTCAAAACATGTCATTTTATATTCATATTTTAGTATTATTTAAATAATAAAATATAATTCCTATTTACAGATACTTTGCATTACAGTAATGAAAATGGGAAGAGGGATATGATTAATTGTCATAAAAATAATGTCACAATGCAAAAAAAAAAAATAATAATATAAAGAATTAGGAGGGATATGCTTAATTGTCACATATTTTCTTGGGGCAAAACATTATTTGATATGTCTTTCATTTGCATATTGGGGGTGAAATATGATTAAGATATGTTCTTTAAGTGTTGTTTTATAAGATTCATCTCTTTATTTGGACTGGAACCCGTAGCTGTGCAGAAACAAAGAGGCTGAGACCCAGAGCGTCATTGTCTACAGAGTGTCACTTTTGGTGAGTGATTTATGGTTATGCAAATATGCATGTCTGGGAAGAGAGCAGCCACTGTCCCAGAGACTCATGTGATGAATCAAGAGTGGAAGCCCTGAGTCAGACTTAAAACTGAGGCAGCCGTAAACAAGATGGAAGTAAGAGAGAGAGACAGGGAAATGAAAAAGAGAGAGATGGAGTAATGAGATCCTTCACTGGCAACCGTGTGAGTGATGAGTTACAGGCCAGAGCAGACAGACACATGTGTGACTGACTGGATTACTTTAAGTGTGACTGCATTGTTAAACAACAGTTTTACACAACAGAAGATCGTGACACTACAACAAAAACTATTTGAGCCAAAAAAGTTCAATGCTAATATACAAACATTATTCATTGAGAACCATGAGTCTTTGTAGGCTACCAAAGTGTTTGCGTGCTACTGTATTGTTTATGTTTGCATTGGAAGTTCATTTCAGAAATCAAATATATAGAATATTGTATACTAATTTATGTTAAGCCATAACCTTCAGCTCAGTTGCTATTTAATTTAGTTACCCATTAAGGAAGGCACTGAAGGATGCTGCGAGACTTAAATATGGCCCTGAATGACACAATTTGCTGCACTCTATGAAATGTTTAGTGCTGTTTGCTTAAAGTTGTGTATTTATGCACACTTTATTTGATGTTCCTGCCGTTTTGCAGTGAATTTCCCTTCAGGGATCAATAAAGCTATGTTTTCCATCTGTCTGTGCTTACGTGCGCGCACTCGACGCCGTTAGAGCGCCCTCTACTGGCAGAGACGAGCAACACGTGCTCAGCATGCGTCCTAAACCTGGAAAAGGCCTTGGTTCAATTTAACTACCCATAAAAAAAGTGAATCCCTCATCCATCCTTGTCCAAAACCTTGAGACAGAAAGTCAATACGGCCTTACTGCCGATTCCTTTTTCATAGCCTGATTCATAATGATTTACTTCCCTGACAGCTGAATTTTCCGGAGGCTTTATGAAGCTTCAGACTAGATGTGAAGGATCTTGGCACCTGTAAATCGTTCCAGTCAGGTGGCTTCCCGGGGCCGGTGGAAATATTGTGTGGCAGATGGAGGCTCTTACACGCAGAAAGGTGGCATAGCGTGAGATCGAGGAGTTGAGAAAAACTCATCACACATTCTGAGGCGGCTTATTTTAGACACACATATTGCTAAAGCGCCGGATCTGATTCATCGCACACCTCTGCTGCTCAGAGACGCCAGTCCTGCTGGAAAAACAGCCGTTGAGTTTCAACTGGTACAAACCGAGATCCTTCAGAATGCATGGGTCGTTCACTCAGAAAATGCATCCGTCTGTGCAGTTGTTGATTTTTGTTAGGCCTATGTAAAAATGCACTGGACCCATGAGCGCCAACATTTTAACATGCTGTGTCAAGTTATCTTGTACAACACTAAAAAATACAATGCCGAAACTCATCTGAAAATAGATGGAACAAGCTAAGACCACAAGCGGCTTAGGCCGGTTTAAGCGGGGGTATACTATTGCAATAATACATGTCCAAACTTAGTTTCATCATAGTAAAAACACTGTAAAAGCACTGTCCAATAAAAAAAATAAAAATAAAAAAATATGTAAGATGTACTTAATTTAAAAACTTCTGCAAGTTTTTGCACACATACTTAAGTCGAATTTAAGAATGGACTTAAGTAAACCTACTTAACTAAGTTATGTAAAATTAGCAAAGGAAATTTAACGTCGCCAGTTAGAGTTTAATGAGTAATTTCTACTTAATTATTTTAAGTTTACTATGCACATATTAAATTAAGTAGTACATTTAATTCAGTCACAGTTTGTATACTTTATACTCAAACAATGTAATGTAATAAAACTATGCTATTAAAGCACGTGGTTCACTTGCATAAGCATATAGATGGCTTGTTAGTCTTTTTAGGATAATATATTTAGATTTAACTCAAATGAACACAGAGACTTCAATTCTTAGTACACAATACACAATAACGCTAACAATCAGCAGATAGTGTTAGAGTATGAATGGGTCATTTTAAGTAGAAAATGATATGCAGATGTCACAGAACAGCAAAAATAATGAAATAAATGAAAAATTATAAAAAATAAAATAAAACAGTGTAAATAGAATTCTTATTAATTAGTCATGCCCCAGTGCATGGTGGGAACAACAGAATCATAACTTTGATATTTACTCAAAGAATCCTTGTAAATGTAAGAAACAATTTCAAGTAAAATATACATAAAAACTCAAACTTTCATTTCTATAATCTTAAATTGAGTATTGTTATTGTCATTGAACAAATAAGAATCACCATGTTAATGAATAGGCTAGAATGAATGTATTTGTAATTGTTTGTGGTAAAATTGTTACTTTAAAGAGCCATTTCTACCAGATATAACCTATAAAAGATTGTTTTGGTGGTATGAATTAATGTTGATTCAGCGACAGTAAAGATATCTTTGATTTCAATAAAACCAGTATCGGTAGGTTTTATATTTTAGTTAACTTTTATTTTCTTTTATTTTTTCAGTGTAAGACTAGTTATATCCTTGGATTTTTTTATCTTTTAATTTTATTCCAATAATTTTAAAATAAATAAATAATTTCCCCAATAAATCAATGAATAAATAAATAAAAACAGAATAAGTTGTTGTCATTGTCCAACAATTTTATGGATGTTTTCTTTAACCCTGAAACACAATGTAATAAAGTCCAGGTAAAACTCCTGTTAAAAAAAAAACAAAGAACATTCCTTTATATTATTATTGTGGCCTACTTTTACTTTTTTTTTTTTTTTTTTTTACACTATACACATACAAACCCACAGAATGATTTTTTTACAGTGTATTTTTGTTAGTGAATAACTATGGTAAATTTCACAGTGGCTGGCAGCTTAAACACAGTGTGTCCTCTACAGACAGTCTGAAGACATTTGTGTGAAGACTGAGATGCTGCTCTTGACCAGCTGCTTGTGCTAATTGTGTTGCGCAGGTACTGTGTGCCCACCTGTGTGCTTTGAGATCTGCTCCATTCATGCGTCCACACTGGCATCTGTTGGTTGCGTGTTTTCGAGAGTTGTGTAGAGTTATGTCGCTTTCTGACTCAGTGGAGTGAGAGATGATGAGACAGATATTCACTCCTCCACTCATCCTGATATAATTCTGCTTCCTTATTCACCCAGAACTAATGGAAGACTTCACGCCGACTCATACATAAATAACCTGTGTTTGGGAAGCCGAAACGGAAATGCTACTGTTATATCTTAGTAATGATCTCTTTTTTGAGAATTGACATTTACACTCAGAGATAACTTTGATCAAAGACACAAAAAAGCATCTTTATTTCCATCATTCCTAGTCTTCATTTGTATACAGAGTCTAATACCTTGCTCTAGGGCTTTACTTTGATCTCGTCTGTGATTACTGTTGTTTTTTTCCAGTTCTCTTGCATTCTTGTTACATTTCAGTTGACTAGTAATAATATAATTATAATTATTGATAATGTAATTCTATTTTATACTTCAGATTATCAGTGTCACCTATTGATACAAATAATTTTAATATATTATTGCATATTAAATAATATTCATTAGTACAAATAATAATAAATATTGCCCTATAATGCAATATAAGTGTTCCATAATATATATATTTTTTTTATAAAAAAGAAACTTAAGTAAAACTTTATTTACTTTATAACATCACCAAGTACCTTATTTATGATGATAATAATTATTATAATAAAATTAATAATTATATTTGTTTAATTAAATAAAACTTGATGATTATAATTAATTTAATTTAATACATCTATATTAATTTGATGATATTAAATAATATGAATAATTAACTTTGCTCTAATGCAATATAATTGTGCTATAAAATATTGCTTTATTTTTATAATATTAATATGTAACTTACTGATAATAATTACTACAATAATAAAACTTTTGCTCTAGAGTGAAATACAGCTGCAAAATAAAAAGATTGAATATATTATAAATAAATAGATAATAATATTTGTAAGTTACTTCTGTACAATACAATATTTTATAATAATTGTATATTTGTTTTATAATATCAATTTGAAGCATATTGATACTAACAAATTAATAATTATAATAACTATTATGTAAAGTAGCTTACACTTACTAATACAACTACTACTGCTAATAACATTAAAAGAATGTTACACTAAATTAGATACTATTTATATCTATCTTTCATTTCTTTACGATATTAACCAGTAACTTAATAAATCAGGTAAGTTTATAGCTCAAAGTATTTTTGGAGTACTCTGCTGTGGAGTTATGAAATGATGGTGGAATCCTTATATGAGGGATTTTTCTTCTTCAGTCCTGTAGCTCTCTCATCCAGCAGGCGTTAGCTCTCGTGTGGGCACGGTGCGAAACCCCCAGAGATTTCACGGAGCTGCGGGTACGGCGTGGGTGAGACTCGGCCCGGCCGCTCCATCTGTTAATCTCTATTTCCAGCCCTGAGATCCGGATCCAAATCAAAGCAGGGCTGACAGGGCCCTCGGGCACCTCTCATATGCTGTGAACTTCAGCGTGCTTTATCATGTCAGACTTCTTCCTGCAACCGAACAGAGCTAATACTGCTCAAAACATACAGTATATTCAAATAACTGCACATAGCACTGGCATCACATTTCTGCTCCTGTAAAAAGAAATTTCCAGAAAAGAGAGTGTGAAAATCATTGTGTTCAGCGATAAATCAAGGACGTGTGGGTGTGTCCTACATTTATCAGCCCTGGAAAAACCATAGGATGCATTTGGTAGAAGAGGAAAGAACGGTTTGATTAAGTTCTTGTTTGAATGATTTATGAGTTTAAAGAAATGAAAGGGGAATCGTTTAGGTTATGTAGGTCAACGTGCGCACAATAATCATGAGCTGTTGAGCATCAGCATCAGCTCAATAAAAAAACATCAGAATGACAGACTGACTCCAACTCACTCCAACTGTGCTTAACAAAATGAACTGACAATAATAATAATAATAATTATTATTATTATCATTATTGTTATTATTATTAATTGCATTACTGTTATTATTAATGTTATTGTTAATTCACAGGTTACGAAAAACCTTAAAAACCTTAATGCACTGTAAGTCACTTTAGATAAAAGTGTCTGCTAAATGCATCAATTTAATTTAATTTAATTTTAATTACATTATTATTATTATTGTTATCATCAATATATGATGGTTAATATAAAAAAAGAAAAAAAAATCGTATTTATTTATTTTTTCCCATAATAATATCACTGCTATATAATAAAAAAGGTGAATTTTAAATAAATTTACATAATTGCCGAAGATGCTGTGCTAATTTCTAGAGTGAAAAAAAATCAACTTAAGAAATATTCTTTATTAAAAATAAATAAATTAGTCCAACTTCTCTACTGCTTTAATTAGTGATGCTGTTTTGTGTTTATTATGTTGCTTAAAACAACAGAACACATTTACTATTATGCAAACAATGAAAAAAAAAACGTATTTACAATAAAATTAAAACTTATTTCATTTTTTATACTTACATAATACACAAGTTCACACATAACAGTAACATTAAAATAAATTAAAATTACAATAGTACGTTAGCTATTCAATAATTATACATATGCAATTATGGATGGATTTCTGTAGCTGCTTTCTATGTTTCATCTCATAATTGAGCTGTTGCTGACATCTAGCGGTGATTACATTTACTGCACAAGCGTGACGCTTACGTAGCCGTGATGTCACCTATGTTTCTCATACGTCATTACGTTCCCATGATGCACTGCGAAAGTAGGTGAGTTTTTTTTTTTTTTTTTTAAGGCTATTTTGCTTATTTGTACTTGTTTAAACAAAGCACTAGATCGATTTGCATACTCGTGTCTTCTTCGTCTTTCGATCGGTCAGCTTGACGTGATCGTCACTTTGTCACCGTCTCTGTAAAAGGAGGCGTGTTTGAACTGATGCTGACTGTGAGGCTGAACATATTCAGCTTTGCGCAGTGGCAGTATCGTAGCCTATGAGGTTTATCCGAGGCGCGATTATTGCTAATTGAAAACTTTACCCAATACCCCGCCATGACGACTTGAAATATAGTCGGCGTTGGCAATTTTTGACGGTCTTTACGGAGACTGATGAACTGGTTAAAATCAGAAAGTAACGCGAAAATATATTAGTCAGGCTATATTTTTGTGTAGAAATTGTTGTATTGCTGCTATCAAATAAAGCCAGGTGCACCAAGTGAACGGGTTACATGTTTCATTTTTATTGCTCACTATTTTAACATTCACAACTTGGGCTCATCTCTCTCTTCTTCTTCCCGGTCTACCTCTTAAAAGTTACTTCCCCCTAGTGGTCTCAGTTAGAATTACAGTGAATAACAGGACACCACATAAATCATCTTTCCAATGTTACAAAAACTGCATTATTCCATCATAGAAACATTGCCAAATGAGAAACATGTTATTTGTTTTTGATGCGGAAAAGCTAGTTCATGCATTTATGACCTCTAGACTGGACTATTGTAATGCACTTCTAGGTGGTTGTCCTGCTTCTTCAATAAACAAGCTACAGGTAGTCCAAAATGCAGCAGCTAGAGTCCTTACGAGGTCAAGAAAATATGATCACATTATCCCAATTTTACAGTCTCTGCACTGGCTACCTATTAAGTTCTGTATCAGTTACAAATTATCTTACCTATAAGGCCCTAAATGGTTTAGCTCCTGCGTACCTAACTAGCCTTATACAACCCATCACGCTCCCTAATGTCACAAAACGCTGGACTTTTGGTAGTTCCTAGGATAGCAAAGTCCACTAAAGGAGGTAGAGCTTTCTCACATTTGGCTCCCAAACTCTGGAATAGCCTTCCTGATAATGTTCGGGGTTCAGACACACTCTCTCCGTTTAGATTAAAAACGCATCTCTTTCGCCAAGCATTCGAATAATGTATCTCTTAAATTGTGAGTGTAGTTGCATCTGATCAAATGTGCGTTTTTATTCATTAGCTTGGGTTAAATTAATTTTATTTTGTTGAATCAGCAGCTATGCTAATGATGTCTCTATTTTGTTTCTATGTTTTCCGTGGTAACTAGGATTTACACAAGCTCCAGTCTGGATCCAGAACACCTGAGAAGAGATGATGCTGACCCTCAGAGGACCCCAGATGATGCTAACCCTCAATCAACAAACAGAACTAACAAATATTGCTACAAGTGTGACTGAATCATATAACAATTATAAATTAATAATATTAATAATGTTCATCGTCTAGCTGACTACGTCTTGTATTAATTTTTTCTAAAAATCCTGTCAAACGTGCACAAACTGACAGTCACCACCATAAGCTACTACTAAATATTGTAGAAACATAATTTTCTGTAAAGTTGCTTTGTAACAATTCGTATTGTAAAAAGCGCTATACAAATAAACTTGAATTGAATTGAATTGAAAATATCGATTGAAATTCTCAAGCTAACCGACATATGAAAGCTTGTTGAACAGAGTGTAATGGATAAGACTTGAGACAATCATCTTTAACAAAACAACGGTTCAAAAATGTTTATTAAGAGCATGTAGTGTAATAGGTGTCTAGTCAATTTTGTGTGTTTGAGTGGAACAGTAACTATGCTAATCTATGTGAAAAAAATTATGAATGGAGATGGGAAGCTTGATTCTTTTCCCACGAACCGATCTTTACGGAGAGTCCGATTCAACAAACCGGTTGAAAAAACGGTTCACCGGTCGAAATGGTGTATAATGGCGTCCAGTCTATCAAACATATGTAAAGTCAGTAATCATAACTTTAGTCAGTTAAAAACCTCATAAACCCAATAGTATGATGAAAAGTTTACTATTAAGGTTTGCATCAATGAACCCAAATACAGAGCAGTAATTTGCATACGAGGATTTCAGTCTTGAAGAGATAAAGTAAATAAATTAGGTGTCATCAATGCAGAAACCATGATCTACTTAATATACACAATCCATTGAGATTTATTTGTTATTAAATAATATTACATTTCGCCAGATTACCCTTGATTCAAGACTTCGGTAAGTCTTTCGGTAAGTCTTTACTGCGAATTTGTGTTGGCCAATCAGCGGTAGATATACAGTAGACCAATTTTAGGTTTGTAAACATTCAGGATGCACGCACATGCACATTCATGGTTGCAGAAAACCCAGGAGCGAATAGCCTTTATGGATAATGATAAAGCTTTATTGCAGACACACGTCCATATAATACAACATACAGCCAGTGGCGGTTCAACGATTTTTTTGTAACAGGGGCCACATGTTACAGTCAGGGGCCAAGTACAGGGTACATTCAAGCACACAAAATAATTTATTCAGTACAGTGCAAATACATTTCGGCAGTCATTCTTTTTTCAAATGCTCTAATAAAAAAAATTATTCCCGAACCCGCTTTGAACTCCCGAACTGACTCCCAAACCCGCTTTGAACTCCCGAACTGATTCAAATTATTCGCAAATTGCGAATCGCGATCCCCAAACTGACTCAAATGATTCGCGATCCCGCTCCTAGCTCCCAAACTGACTCAAACGATTCGCGAACCCGCTCCGAACTCCCAAACTGACTCAAATGATTCGCGATCCCCAAACTGAATCAAATGATTCGCGTTCCCGCTCCGAACTCCCGAACTGATTAAAATGATTCACGCTCCGAACTCCCGAACTAACTCAAATGATTCGCGATCCCCAAACTGACTCAAATATTTCGCGATCCCGCTACGAGCAGCCAAACTAACTCAAATGATTCGCGAACCCGCTCCGAACTCCCGAACTGATTCAATTGATTCACGCTCCGAACTCCCAAACTGACTCAAATGATTCGCAATCCTGCTCCGTACTCCCAAACTGACTCAAATGATTCGCGATCCCGCTCCGAACTCCCGAACTGATTAAAATGATTCACGCTCCGAACTCCCGAACTTTCTTTAATGTTCCCATTAATGTGCTTTTATGCTTTATGGTCTATACAAACACAAAGTAAAACAGAAAGTAATTTTAAAACACTATTGTGATTAAGTCAGACCAGCACAAACTGAATATTGTATATCACAAGGATTTCTGAAATAAATAACAAAACACCCGAATAATATATTCAGAATCAAAAACTAAAGTGGATTCTGCATCATAAAAGCTGTTGTGTTGAGCCCTTAAAAATGTTCCTTTTACAGCTTAAGTATTAAAACTCTCAAACAAAGGACAACATAATTTATATATATATATATATATATATATATATAAATGCTGTTTAAAAATGAAATCTATGTTATCATGCTGAGGAGCTGACTGAAAACCTGCGACTCCATAGTAGAGACCGGCTGCATGTTTTCAACAATGTTTCACCTGTATGAGAAAAACATACAGAGAATCACTTAAGACACTTTGCTGTAGACCCATTCCACATAATAATATTCATTAAAACTGTATGTTAACATGTAGAAGCTTGCTGCATGAATCCGTGAGTAGGCTACAGTTTACAAATCCAATGGATTGCGAAAGTGTGCAGATTATGAATTCGCGGGTACAGATTAAACAGATGTGAACAACTCTGAATACACGAAACACCATTGTACCCCCACTTTAAAAACAAGACAAAATCAATACCGGTGGCTCCTGGTGATACACTGAGGTCTAATGAAGCAAAATGTTCAGTTTGTACAAGAAAATTGAACACTTCTTACAACAGTATAACCTTCAATCCAAAGCCCTGGGCAACCAGCTGTCAGCGCATTCACAATTGTCTATAGAACGTAACTTCTTTGTCGCATGACAACGGATGCATGGGCGAGACACTGGAGCTGATGACGCTGTTTGCCGGCGCAACATCATGATGTCTATCAGCTACCTGCGATGGATGATTGCATCGTCTATTGACCCAACCCTAACCAGGATGATATAATTAAACAACAGTACACAATTTTGAATAAAGTTTTAATATTTTATTAACTAAACAAATGCACAGCTTCCACCAAGAAAAAAAATAGCTCAAGCAAGAGTACAGCGCCAACTGCTGTTACCTGGATGAGCCTGTGCTATTAGGTTTTACAGGTTGTTATCCAGGGATATAACATACCTCGGAATGTCACGACTGACTGAAGTAATTAGCTAATGTTGAACTAATCATTTACAAAACATGACTATGCGTTCTTAAAATATTAATAATTGATGTTAATATTTTTATTTATGTTCTGAAGATTAAGTTATAAATCATTTACAAAGCTTTCTGCACCCCCTAATCTAAAGTGTAAACTACTCATCAGTTGTAAATGTAAACTTTCCAGGTTGGCTGTTTGTGTGTGTGTGCATATATATATGGACACACAGGACACACCTTCTCTTTTTTAATTGATGATGGCGGTGCCTCAGAGTCTCTTTCTCCATTTTTGTGAGGGGTGGGTGTGACAACAGTAGCGTGCTGAACTGTCAAGTAATGTTCGTTTGGCTGCCTGGGGCTCGAGGACATAGAGCGAGCAAGCATTGATTATGCGTGACATAGTCTCAATTTGTGGGACGCATGAATTGGGCTTCAAACGCTGTGCGCGCACGCGCTACGCGGGACGGATGGTCACCCTATTTGTAAATGATTAGTTCATCATTAACTTATCACTTAAAAATGACTTCCAAATGAACGTTATTATAAAGTTTTACCTAAAAGTCACTCATGCACACCTTGGATGACCTGAGGAAGAGTAAATTAACAGCTAATTTTTCATTTTGGGGTGAACTATCCCTTTTACCCATACTAATCTAGCCTACTGCTGAAGTTGTTGATCAGCCGTCATTTTTGAGAGCCTGTGTGTGTCATAATAAGTGCATTACACATACGGCTGCGTCAGCTGTAACAGAGATGTGTAAGATGTCTACAGGTATCTTACAGTTGTTTACTGAAGGCCCTGACTGAAACCCCACAGTACTCACAGTACTCACAGTCTGACAGTAGGTTCACTCCAACTCTGCTCATCATCACTGAAGAGTCCAGGAACAAAACAAGCAATCTGTCACAGAGCCAACAATACTGAGTCTGCAGTTCCAGGTTTATTAGAAGGAAACAAGCTAGAGCAGAGGTAAAATACAGATAAAAGGCAGAATAATATATAACAATTATAATAACATATGTAATATACAAATTCTACTGCTAATAATATAATCTTAAGATAACCGAATCTATATTTTTTTGTTTTAGGTTGAGTGTGACTTACGTTTTGATGTCAGGGACTTCTTAAAATTGGTGAAATATATTCTGAAAAAGGCATATTAATGTATTTCATGAGCTTCTTCTGATATTTCTAAGTCAGTATCTCCCTTCAGAAATGTTGAAATCTTGGTGCTTCACTTCTGTTCTTTAAAGTTTCTTTCTGTCCTCCTGATATCACAGAACAATTTGTATTAATATCTGTTTATCATGAAAGACCAAAACACGTCTGAACTTGTTTTCAGCAGATAACACTCCCCATGTAAGTGACGTCATCGATTAATTAAATCAGCCTTTTCACTGACAAATCACCAGCAAAACATTTACAGAGCTATCAAAAGCTCTCTCTCTCTCACACACACACACACACTCACTCAAATATTTGATTAAGTTTCATAAACAAGAGCTCAATCTATATTTAGCCTAACATTAACTGAAAATTGCTAAGATGCTAATGGACATTTTCGAAGACACTAAACTATAGCCCTATTCGGACGGGACTAGTTTTACAGGGGGTCGTTAGAGAAATCTGCGTTTCACAGACGTACTTGGTGATTTTAAGCCCGTCCGAATCTGCCACGTCTGTGTTTTTCTCACACTACCTCTGTGATAATTCCAGAGCAAATTACCTACCGTTTTTCAGCAAACTCAGTGATCCTCTGAGAAAACTAATCCCGTCCGAATGCGAATGTCTGTGATTGCCGGTGATATTTTATTTCACAACGCGTTTCCTTGTGTGTTTTGGCCAACGTGAATTACCATAGATGCTCTTACCGCGCGGATGTTTGATATATTTGCTTAAGCAAAAAAAAAAAAAAAAAAAAAAAAAATCAAGAGCAAGATCACGTAAACTGTTAATACCGGCTATTGTAATATCAGCATCAGGTAAGATTACTCACGTTCATTTATGCACTCGGTTACATAATGTTTTAATTACATTTAATAAAAAAAAAAAACAAGTTAAACTAAAGGAACCACACATTAACATGGTTATGCTATACTAGCCATTTAGTATTTATTGTGTAATAATACTAAGGCAATCATTCTGAATGAATGCAATTCACGCATACAGAGCGCGTGATCTCTAGTGACGCCCAGATGCACAAATCAGACCCTCCCACCTCTGTAATAAACACGGAGATGTTAGTCCCGTCCGAATTGGTACATGAAAATCACAGACGTCAGGTGGTAAGAATCGAAACTCAAACGTAGTTTAGAAAACTAGTCCCGTCCGAATAGTGCTTATTTCTATAAAATATATTTAATTGAAAAATGTCAATAACAAGTAAGAAACGTGCCAGGAACGTTTGTGTGTAATATTTGTGTGATTTTAGCAACTAAACTTACATAAAAAAACGTATCGAGAGATGCTGCTCAATAACCGTTTTTGTGTTGACGCCCCATTTCCATGGCAACTCTGCTCCCCGCACGCACAGGATTTATAATATACAGTCTCATTCAATAATCACTCAATAATGAATTTAAAACTCATTTTGTAGCTCAGAAAGCAACAGCAACAATAGCTCTAAAGCAGCTGGTTCAATATGTATTTAGATGTTTCGCATTATCGCATTATCTGTCTTGGCTGTCATTATAGGTCACGGTCTAAGCATTATCTCTTCCTGTTGTTCTTATTAAGGAAACTTGTTTGGGAGGATTCACTGTCAGCCCATGTGAATGTGCTACAAACTGAGTATCAGAAAACACATCTTGACACCTCGACTCTCAAAATGTGGTTTTATTAACAAAGTTCGGGAGAAGCACGATCAGATAATCATCCAATTTGGCACAGGTGCATCTCGTTTAGCTAATCATCTTAAATAGCACGCAAGCGTATATATATCCAGTCTTCCTACCTCCTGTCCCACGACAGTTTTTCGGCAACCCTCCTCCACCCCAACTCCTCACTTCTAATCTATTTATCCCAAATTAGGCATAGGGGGAGTTATTTGGGTTCGGGCTATGCTCCGGGCCCGGACCCCTCCCCCAGGACAGCGCGCCAAAATATGCCTACTATTTGCCTTCAGATTAGATGTAAGGGTGAACTCGTGAAGACCACATAGCATGAATATTCTTCTGGAGGCATTGAGATAGCATGGAAAGAACTTGTCTGTGGAGAATGTGATCAGAACACACCCATACTTAAGGACACCTGCTGGAGTGAGTATAATTAAAACAATTAATGTAAAACTGCAAAATATCTGGTTTCAAATCTTTTCATGTAATATTTTTGTCTTCTGTACCCTTTTAGCCCATCTGTTAAAAATGTAAAACAATAAATAGTTTTAGAAAACAATGTAAGATTTATCATTATAAGAGAACATGAACTGCATATATTGTGAGCCTTATACATTAGCTTCTAATTGTTTTTGCAGTTCTGCACTGCATGTAGCTACACTGTCTGAGCCAAAGGGGGTGGAACAGAATTTGAAAAGCTTTTTCATTTTATTATTTTTATTATCTATCTATATATCTGTCTTATTTGAATTAGCAATAATTGCTTAATTGGTTAATGTCACTTAACATAAGGTTACTAAACTGGTTTTGTGAACCATGTATTTTCTCTATCAGGCAAAACCTATAGTTTTCTAGGGTAACACTTTACAATAAGGTTTCATTTGCTGACATTGACATATTAACTATGAGCAATAAATTTGATACAGTATTTATTAAACATTTTTAGTTAATAAGACTACAGCTGTTCTACACCCGCTGGCAAAATAGAGTATAGGAAAATATGTTTATATGTCATTTTGTACACAAATACATATAAATTCACGACATTTTGATGTTTAAAAGTAAATAGGTTGACATCAATTCAGATATAAATGTAATTTAAATAATTATAGATCTTCAAATATTTGTTTTGCCCTCAATACTGCTGACGGTGTCCTTTATCAGTAGGCTAGGCTTTATATTTATGCTTAACATGAAGGTAGGTGTGTGGAAAAAAGTTCCTGGTCTGTTAGACTTATTTACATCATACAATATAAAAAACTCCTCTTCTGACAAAAGATTGTCATTTAATGCCAAAAGCAATCCTTCTCTTGCTTTTTTAAATGACATTTTTTTTGTATCTCAATAAATGAATTAACGCCGCGTTGCGCTGTCCTGTTTACCGTTGCCTAGTGATTTTTACGTTCTTGGCTACGGCGGTGTGACAGCAAACTTCCGGTCGCTGTAGCCGTTCCATTCGCAGCTGTTGCTTAAAGTCCCTAGTGACACAGAGGGAGGCCCGCGACAAGCTCATGTCTTCACGACAATATCTATACTTCATGTTGAGCATAAATATAAAGCCTACTGATAAAGGACACTGTCAACAGTATTGACGGCAAAACAGACTATGTTTGACCGGTGCAATATTTGGAAATCGATAATTATTAATTTATTTTTTAAATGACATTTATATCTTTATATCTTATACGTGAAAATAGGCGTCGGTTCTATTTCCAGCTGACGCGCGTCTCACGCAGGCAGTCTGCAAGCTCTAACCTGTTAACATGGGAGCCGAATTAAAAACGGACACGCCACGCAGCTGAGACGCTTGCGCCACGCATCCAGTGTGTCGCCGGCCTAATAACCCCTCATTTACACTGAACACGTGTGCGCCGCATTACGGCTGCGACAAGGTTTTATTATGTCCTCCACGTGGTGCCAACTCACACCGGGAGCATATCAGAATGGATGCGTGAGACCACGTGATTTGCCTGTCCGACGTGTTTTTCTGATTCCAGAATGAATCTCTCGTCGTCCATTTCTTGTCTCCTACCAAGGATATATTGCCAATATACATGCAATACATTTGGGAGTCTGCACAGGGTGTTTATTTTGAAATTGACAGGGATTTTTGACTTTTATTTTGTATTTCCGGTGCGACTTGGATGCGCGTCCGTCAAAAATAGACGCGGTATGCGTGGCGCTGGACCCTGGGCTCAGCGTTGCCCTTCAGATACAACGCGATTTGCGCTGCGCTATGTCAAGAGCAAAGTAGGTGGAGTTTTCAGAACTGCCCGTGCATACGTTCTATTTATAACAGTTCTTCTATCTAATAATGTGCAGGCCTGTTAATTGTATCATACAGCTCATGAAATTCCGACACAGTACAGTACTAGTCCATCCATTTTGATTTCCGTGCTTGTTTGGATGCCCCAATCGATTCTATTGGTTGCACTGGCAATCGTCACAGAGCGCCGCGGCAAAAGTTGAACTATTTTGAACTTTGACCGCCGCGTGCGCACCGCTGCGCTTGCGCTTTGGTCGACGCAGCAACAAAACGTCCTGTGTGAAAGGCCCATAAGTGTGCACATCAAATTATCCTGACTCATTGAAACTGGATCAAATACGTGGGATGGCGTGGATTTAAATGGTCGGCAACAGTTTAAAAGTAGTCCAACCTGTAATCCTGCTGCAGCTAGGTAGTTTTTCTCGATTGCTTTAACATTTCTTGAAACTATGCCTCATATTCTCAGAAAAGTAAACCCACATCCATAACATCGCACCCATTGGCGTAACTTTGCTTTAAAAAGTGGTGGAACACCGCGCAACTCTGCTAGTTTTTTTTTTTTAATAGATTAATTTATTAGAGGACTGGGTTTAGAGTTGGAAAAACTTAATTTTAGCCTTTTAAAAATACATTAATGTATTAGGGGCAGCGCAAGACAAATTTTGAAGGCAGGTACTGATCACTGATGGGGAGATGGGCAATTTAGCGCTCCAGACTCATTATTCCCACTGGTCGAGCTTTCTGAGTTGGTCACAATAGAAGGTTTTTGTTTTATTATTATTATTATTAATAATAATTTTTGTTGTTGTTTTGCTACAACAATGCATGCTGATGAATTTTTATTATAGTTTATATTTATATGGAAACGAAAGCGGTTAATCTTTCTATTTTATCAGTAGTAGGGACAGCATCGACCCTGGCAAAAAGTGGTGTGGAAATGTCTCATCGGCAAATTACGCCTTTACCCCGAACATCCTATTTTCAGGTCAAAATGAAACTACTCTATGATGCTGACTTTTCAAGTCACGTTTTGGACTTTAATCCCCGCTTTTCTTATCGTCTTTTATGAAAAAGCAGCCTGGAGTTAGATTTGTTGACAAAACAGAGCAAAAACAATCAAAATTGTGTCTAAAACATAAGTGTATTAATATAATAAATTCTTGTTTTTTGAACTGCTGTATAAAATGAATATCACATTAGTAGGTAATCATGCTGCTTTTTGTGGAAAAAACTTCGCATGATTGCGATTAACTATATGAAATGATAAAAATATATACATTTCTGCCTCCATATCTTGAATTTTGTAATAATTCTAAATGCATAAAAAAACTGAATCATGCAGTGTGAGTGATCTAAAGTGCACCAATCTAACCTACTAGACTTCCTATTGCCTTAGCTGAACTTTAGCTAACTTACACGATAGCTCTCTCATGAGTCAGGGATGTTAGAAAGACAAATTAACTATTTTGTCTTTTGGATAATTAGCTGTAACTTCGAGGCACAGGTAGCTTAGTCTGTTGTTCATCACCACTCACCTCCACAGCAAGACAAAGACAACTGAAAAGAGAGAGAAGGCTTAATTTCTGCAGCCGTCTGTGACTGTGCATGTGCCAGTCAATGAGACGCGGAACATTTCTCAGCTTTTCCTGACCCCACCTGATATTTAGATTTTTATTTGTCTGACAGGGAAAGCTGTGCGCAAACCGAAACAAACTATACAATATGACTACATAAAAAAAAAAAAAAAAAACACTGCCCAGAAAAAGGGACACTCTCTTTAGAGGAAGAAAAAGGGCAGGTGCTCAAGGCCCTTTGATGTGTGCATGTGCCTGCTTAGCATTCTGTAACTATTAAAATTATAGTGCTCTCCTGACAGCCTATTATGTTTCCATACAACAGCATTATTGAATTACAGCAAAGTATTTCTCTAACTGTTCTGTTAAAGTTGCAAAGATCAAAGCATAGAGCATAACAAAGATGTGCCTACCATCTGAACTCTGAATAAAATTTGTACTGCACTTTAACTATCTTCTCTGAATTTTTAATCTTCAAACAGGAATCCCTTCTGTGGCACTGAACCTGCATTAAGTATTTTGTACTACAACACACAGTGGCATTAAAAGCCTTTGTTAATTAGCTATAATATTAGCTAGATTAGTTATAATAACAACATGTTCAGACGTAAATAAGCAACAGACTAAACAGATAAATAAGTTTTGCCGATATTCTGCCATAACATCTGATTTAGATGTAGCCAATGTTTTTCAGAGAGAATGAAAGAAATCCCAGTGCAAATCAACTGGAAAACACTTTGTCCATTAGACGTAATATATATATATATATATATATATACACACAAAATACAGGCCAAAAGTTTGGACACACCTTGTCATTCAAATAGTTTTTTTTATTTTCATGACTATGGAGGCCAGGTCATCTGGCGCAGCACCCCATCACTCTCCTTCTTGGTCAAATAGACCTTACACAGCCTGGAGGTGTGTTTGGGGTCATTTTCCTATTGAAAAATAAATGATGGTCCAACTAAACGCAAACCGGATGGAATAGCATGCCGCTGCAAGATGCTGTGGTAGCCATGCTGGTTCAGTATGCCTTCAATTTTGAATAAATCCCCAACAGTGACCATCACACCTCCTCCTCCATGCTTCACTTTGGGAACCAGGCATGTAGAGTCCATCCGTTCACCTTTTCTGCATCGCACAAAGAGACGGTGGTTGGAACCAAAGATCTCAAATTTGGCGTCACAGACCAAAGCACAGATTTCCACTGGTCTAATGTCCATTCCTTGTGTTCTTTAGCCCAAACAAGTGTCTTCTGCTTGTTGCCTTTCTTTAACAGTGGTTCAGATATTCTACCATGAAGGCCTGATTCACACAGTCTCCTCTTAACAGTTGTTCTAGAGATGTGTCTGCTGCTAGAAATCCGTGTGCCATTGACCTGGTCTCTAATCTGAGCTGCTGTTAACCTGCGATTTCTGAGGCTGGTGACTCGGATGAACTTATCCTCCGCAGCAGAGGTGACTCTTGGTCTTCTTTCCTGGGGCGGTCCGCATGTGAGCCAGTTTCTTTGTAGCACTTGATGGTTTTTGTGATTGCACTTGGAGACACTTTCAATGTTTTCCCAATTTTTCGGACTGGCTGACATTCATTTCTTAAAGTAATGATTGCCACTCGTTTTCCTGTACTTCGCTGCTTTTTTCTTGCCATAATACAAATTCTAACAGTCTATTCAGTAGGACTATCAGCTGTGTATCCACCTGACTTCTGCACAACACAGCTGATGGTCCCAACCCCATTTATAAGGCAAGAAATCACACTTATTAAACCTGACAGGGCACACATGTGAAGTGAAAACCGTTTCAGGTGACTACCTCTTGAAGCTCATCAAGAGAATGCCAAGAATGTGCAAAGCAGTAATCAAAGCAAAAAGTGGCTACTTTGAAGAACCTACAATGTGACATATTTTCAGTTGTTTCACACTTTTTTGTTATGTATATAATTCCATGTATAATTCCACATGTGTTAATTCATAGTTTTGATGCCTTCAGTGTGACTCTACAATTTTCATAGTCATGAAAATAAAGAAAACTCTTTGAATGAGAAGGTGTGTCCAAACTTTTGGTCTGTATATATATACATCTCCTCACTTTGAGTTCACTTTATAATTAGACGGGGAAGGGGGGGGGGGGGTACTCTAGGTTTCATGCCATTCCCGAGCTCAGGGCCCTTCCCCAGGCAGCACGGCAAATATGCATACCAAACCTCAGCTAATTATATGTAAGCGTGAACTCGTGAAAACACCTTCTGTGAGACCATCCATTAGATAATCTGAAACATGAGAACACAAAACCAAACTGATGAAAGCATAAACATTCCTAACGCGTCATAGCGTAACATGATACTTTCAATCATTGTATTTTCATGAGGAAATTATGTTTGCATTTTCATTTATTCACAGCCTATTGTTGCTATACATTTTAGTTCAAAGTTCCATTGTTTAAACAAAATGCTCTATTGAATGACGTTGACGTTTCATACACGTTCAGTTGTTATGCTTTCAAATTTGATGCAATTAGAATTTTAACAATATGTATACCTCCTGAATAACTATACAACTTGTGCAGTCAAAATTCTGTAATGGTTATTCTGTAATGGCCAATGGTTTGTGTTTAATGTGTGTTACATTTATTTTGGTATGACATTAAAATTCCTTTTAGAATAATAGTGCATAAATAGGAGAGGCAAAACAAATGTAATTATTTCTGTAATTAATTTTACATACCTTTTATTTATACCTACCTGCAGACACGGAAATTACATACACTTTACAGTACAAATATTTTTAGCATCCCATATTCTGACCCTTATTTTCCTATATAATATATAATCATATAAATAATCCACGCAACAGTATAAAAGTAGTTCAACCCGCAATCCTGCTGCAGGTTGTTTCATCGAAACTATGCCTCATTCTCAGAAAAGGAAACACAAATCCATAACTTCTCACCCAATTCCCCAAACCCCCTATTTTCAGGTCGAAATTAAACTATTCACTCTTGCTGAAAAAAAAAAACACTTTTCCCTCAGGCATCACACACAAGACCTCAAAAACACACAACGACATAGTCTTACACACTGGTAAGATATTCAAAACAACATTTCCAAAACTGGTAAGTTATGTTGCCTTTTTATGTGGCCTATATTTTGATTCATTCATGTACTGCACAATACAACTCACAAAAATTATTCTGCCTCAGCATCCCGTCTTTGGTCTGGGTCAGGCCAGAGAATCTGGTCCACATCACAGGCTATATTGGCTTCATGGTTCCTATGCTTTCTGGCTGAAGTTTTGATCACTTTTGATTGCTGGCGGTGCTTTCACTCTAGTGGTTGCATGAAACCGAGTCTACAACCCACACAAGTGGCTCAGATAGTGAACGTTCTAGCTTACTGCTCTGCACTTTTCTTCTTATTTCTGTAGTTTTCTCTGATTTTTCTAAGATTTTTTACTTCAGCAGATCAGCACAGTGCTCAAACAACAGATTTTTGGCACAAACGCTAAAACTAAAAACTTTGGGATTGGAATAATTCTACAAAAATTAGACTTTGCCTACCACTGCTAGCAGCTTACATTCCTGAGACGGAATAACAACTACCTACATTCAAACAGAAGAGCGAGAAAATGCCTCCTGTTGGATCTACTTGTTGCATGAACTGCTGCAAACTTCTACAAAGGATTGTGATTCTTGAAACAAAGTTACATTCTGGACTTCCGGAACAGATGGAACACTCAGCAGACCGTAGCCATGGACCCCCTCAGCATACAGCCGTTGAGTCCCATGAATCTTCTGAATCTCAACAGTTTATACCAAGTGTAGAGGAACAAGCTGAAACTGATTGCAACACTCAGGGACGTGCACAGACATGTTGAGGGGCAGGGGCTCAAGTGAAATAAAGGGCACTTCTCATAATTACGTATTTTTTCTTCTTTTTTTAAAACAAAAAAGTATATATATATTAACGCAACACTGACTTCCTTTTAAAAAAAATAATTAAAAAGGTTAATTAATTTTAGCTTCCTAAAACTCTAATTTTCAAAAGATGTTTACAAAATAATCAGTTCACACAGAAACCATGGTCTCCTTAGTATTCACTAGGTTTATAGAGCAGCAAAGGAAACCATCCCACAAATGTGCATGTTTTGAAAACATTTTCTATGCTACTAGTTTCAAGTATATATTTAGAATAACCAAAATAACTGCATCAAGCAGAGGGGTGTGTTTTACTAATAATTTGTTTATTGTTTTGCACAAGGCACTACATCATTTTAATTATTTTGGTGTTATCAGAACACATAACACTTTTAAATCAACACAAATATTCACTCTAAACTGAAGAGGGTTGTCGCTGCTATTCTGATAACTTTACTGAAAAAATCACTGCAAAAATAAACAGACCGTTGCCATGAAAAACAGAGCGTTGCTATGGACTCACAGGATTCTAACCGTAGAGACAGAGCGTACTATTTTCTTTAGCGGAAGCAATACAATCAGGTTTAAATCAATAAACTCCTTTTTAATATTTTGTGTCAAATTATTTATTTATTTGGTAGGTAGCCATGTTATAAGCAGGAGGATAATGTATAGCGATTATCCCTTACACAGCTCTAGTCTAGTAGCTCATGAGGCATGAATGCTAGCAAAACACAGGTTAACTAAGTTATATTTGCCTTTGGCTAATCAGCAGTAAATTCGAGCATTATTCGAAGCACTGGTATTTTAATCTTTTGTTCATCACCAGCTCCAATCACCTCAGCACAAGCCAAGAAAACGTCTCAGGTTACGAATGTAACCATGGTTCCCTGAGAGGGAACGAGACACTGCGTCCTCTGAAGGGACACTATGGGGAACACCTCGTCGTGACCCGTGTCTGAAGCATACTTTGAAAAAACGCCAACTCGTTGGCCGGTGACAGCGTCTGACGTCACTACCGGCGCGACTATAAATAAGCGACCGGAGAGCACGTCATTTATCTTCTTCGTGAAGCTTGCGTCCGAAGCATGGCAAGGGACCCCTTCAGAGGACGCAGTGTCTCGTTCCCTCTCAGGGAACCATGGTTACATTCGTAACCTGAGACGTTCCCCCTCAAGGGAACTTCGAACTGCGTCCTCTGAAGGGACACTATGGGGAACAGTATACCCACGCCGCCATGCTGAGGGGAGCGCAGGCCAGACCATGGCGAACACTAAGTACCAACTCTACCATTTCTATGGGAGTTGCCCCTAGGACGTTTAGACAGCTGTCTGTGACACTATCCCTTACGGCCAAAGGCCTAAGCTACATACCCAATTTAATTGATCAGGGCCTCGACCCGGGGTAGAGCTTAAAGGCTTGGAATAGGAAGGATTCCTTTAAAGGGATACGGCTAAGAAACCAGTATTATACAAGGTCTTGCCTGTCACACAGGGGCTACCGTTTGCTCTTGCAAAAATTTTTCGAAGGAGCTGTCTTAACAGAACTCTGGTAGCAAAACCCTGCTAGATAGGTATTCAAGGATACCTGAATGGAGTGGCGCCCAAGATGAACGGGGCTTTACACCAACTCAAGAAAGGGCACGAAGCAACCGCGCGAAGCCCTTACCATAAAGGATTTTTAGAAAGAACGCAGAGCCTTAGCGTGCGAACTTACCACAGAGTGGATTTCAGAAAGTGCGCAAAGAATACACGTGCACACTTACCATAGTATGGATTTTAAAATACTGTTCTAGGGAGGGGTTCTCGTGGCACTCTGAAGGGGAAAATGAGAGGAACTCTGAATTCAGAGTAGCGTACTAACACGTGACCCTTTTCTGGGAAAACAAGGGGCCCGTTGTTAAAACTACTGCGAGAACCGCCCAATTTTTTTTTTTTTTTTGTATAAGCGGTCAGGAGGCCCCTCAGGGTGACCTGGCCAACATTCATGAAATCTCCTGCAGTGCCGTGCCAGTTCTGATGATCAGCGAGGCTCCCACAGAAGCCCGTGATCTCGGCCGCCTAATACCAGAGCACGAGGCCGGAAGGACGGTGCTGACGGGTGTTAGTAGATGCCATAACTGAGCACTGTAAAAGAGACTCACTTAGAAAGTTAGTAGACATATGACCACCAGCAATTCAACCCATAAGTATATACAGAAAAGGGTTACATACTCACCCATCCTCCTGTAGTGGGACCCTGCTCACAGGGCGCCTCCTTATAGTCCGGACCATCAGTAAGGTAGTTACTATGAATATAGAACCAACCAAAAACATCATAGGTCCAGCATATGAGACTGTTATGAGAGAAATTCTCCCCCACCTAACCTCGATCAGGTGGAGAGCTGGTGGTCGCAGGGGAATTCAGGCAAGGGAGGAAAAAAGCAGAAGTTAAACATAGAAAGCATTTTCTCTAGGTATCGCTCTGATTCGGATGAGAACGCTGCCTCGTCTGAATCACATCCCTCAGGTCCTGCTTACCTCCTCGCGACCCACGATTCCTCTTGCCCCTGCCCATAGGCGGGGGAGGAGCGCGAGCCGCGACACTAGCCTTCTGCGCCCGTCTTTGATCCTCAGAACGAGACGGGCCAGGACCCCTATGTTGTTCGGGCTCGGACCTGGACCTTCGTGGAATGAAGGTTTTAAAAGCAGCTGAGCGCGCCCTTGCCTCCCTGAACTTTTCGACCACCATCTCGACGGAGGTACCGAAAAGCTCAGAAGGCGAGACCGGAGCATCGAGAAGAAAGCCCCTTTCTTTCTTCCCGATGTCTGCCAGGTTCACCCACAGATGTCTCTCCGTTACTACCATGGCAGCCATAGACCTACCCATGGCGGAGGCGGCCTGCTTGGTAGCACGGAGAGAGAGGTCTGTGGTGCGGCGCAGCTCGGCCACCTGATCAGCTGAAAGGCCCTC
Source organism: Carassius auratus (assembly GCF_003368295.1). NCBI lineage: Eukaryota > Metazoa > Chordata > Actinopteri > Cypriniformes > Cyprinidae > Carassius > Carassius auratus. The sequence continues at coordinate 24,124 of NW_020526468.1, read as the reverse complement.
GCCTTTATCCAGGTCCCTCAGCAGGTCAGCCTGATAGGCCTGAAGCACCGCCATAGTGTGCAATGAAGCCACAGCCTGACCTGCTGCTGCGTATGCTTTGCCATTTAAGCGGGATGTATCCTGGAGGGGCTTAGATGGCAAAGAGGGAGATTTAAGAGAGGATGTTTCCCCCACAGAGAGATAGCTAGCCAGCGTCTCTTCTACAGGGGGCATCTTCTCATAGCCATTTTCGCGCATGCCCTCGATGTTAGCATAACTCGTATGCTGAAACCGATGGATGCGAGAAGAAAATGGCCTCTTCCATTCTTTCATGATTTCCGCATGTAAATCAGGCAAAAATGGAAGGCTCACCTGGGCTGGAGGGCTATGGTCAGATAAATAACGCTCATCAAGGCGACCTCGCGGCGTTATTTTGCTGGTACGTTTCCATGGCAAGTTTAACTTTGCTGTGGCACGATCCATAACCTCTAACAGCTCCTCATACGCAGGGCAGGAGGATTGAGAAGGCTCAGCCTCAGCTTCTTCGCCAACCTCAGACATCTCCTGCTCTTCCTGGGTAGAACCCAGCAGAGCACTAACTTCAGTATCAGAAAGGGTTAATGATAACACGTCTTCCTCCTGAAGTTCATTCTCGTCCGCCGCCAAAGAGCGAGAAAGGGAAAGTCCCTCTCTAAACTCTTCAACGAGGTCCACCTGTGATCCCCACGAGCTCATTCTCCTCCGTGCCTCAACAGCGGCGGGTCCTGAGCCGCGGGAGACAGATGGCTGTCCCTCTTTCCTCGAAAAGAGAGACAAACGAGAGCGGAGCTTTTTCATGGAAAAAAAGCTCACAGTGCACGCAGATCGCCCCCTCAAGGACATCGCGCGCGTGCTCTTCGCCCAAACAAAAAACGCAAAGACTGTGTGTGTCATCCGGTGTCAAATAACGCTGACACGGATGCACGCACTGTCTAAACGCCTTGCTAGTGGAAGCCATGATAACAAAAGTAAAGATCGCTCTTACCGTGGTCGTTTCTCAGACGCACACTTCAAACAAAACAGTCAAATGAAGACGAAGAAGATCAATGACGTGCTCTCCGGTCGCTTATTTATAGTCGCGCCGGTAGTGACGTCAGACGCTGTCACCGGCCAACGAGTTGGCGTTTTTTCAAAGTATGCTTCAGACACGGGTCACGACGAGGTGTTCCCCATAGTGTCCCTTCAGAGGACGCAGTTCGAAGTTCCCTTGAGGGGGAAACACTGCTGGGAGGGTCTGCTGCTGCCTGCAGGTGTGTGTCTGTGTATCCGATGTAGTGATGTGTCGTTCTTGAACGATTCGTTCATTTTGAACGAATCTTTAATGTGACTCGGGAAGAACGAGTCGTCTCGGGGAGTGATTCGTTCAGTCGCGCATGCGCATTATTCAATAGGTTCTGTTCTAGTAGTAGTAATTCACCTGTCAGTCAATGCAGTCTTGAGCCGGAAAGAGAATTGATTAGTTCTTTTTTTTTTTTTTTTTTTTTTTTTTTTTGTGTCTGTTTTTTTTTTTTTTTATTTGACATTTAGGAATTACAACTGCAGTCAGGGGGTACAAAAAGTAAAGCAAATAAACAGACATAAAAATACATATACAAATTCAGAAAAAAATTTAAAGGCTAAAGATGTGAAAATGCTTACAGATTGAAACGCATTTTGCAGCTTTCTTATTTTTCAGCCCCACTTTTGTATTTAGGTATTGCAAAATTTCTGCTTTTAAAATAAAAAATAAAGGCTTATTTCCTCCAAATTTACATTTATGAATACTAAATTTAGCTAACAGAAGAAGCAGATTAATTAAATAATATTCCTTATGGTAAGATTTGTCATAAGAGAAAAAACCAAATAATACATTTTTAAAGCACAGTTGAAAGCTGGACATGATATGAGCCTTAATAAAGGAACAGAAATCTGACCAAAAACAAACTGAATGAGGACAACTCCAAAATAAATGATAAAATGTTTCATCGTGTAGATCACAAAATGTACACAATGTATCAATTTCACAATTAAATCTGTTCACAAGGAAATAATTACATGGGTAAATTTTATAAATAAGTTTAAGCGAGATTTCTTTGATTTTATTAGTAATTAAGTATTTATGTGGGAGTTTCCAGATTTTAAACCATAACAAATTATCGGCATATCCATTCCAGAATGATATAATAGCAGGTCTGGAGACAATATCCCTTTGAAACAAAGCCCGTATACAACGGTTATTATTTTTAATACAGGGATTAGAGAAACAGATCCGTCCTATTTCAGTATCAGCAGGATCCAACGAGCATGGAGAGAGCAGAGGACAGGTATTTTTAAGAAGAATTTTAAGACCAGAGGGGATAGCATCCATAACCACAGCAAAATCCCTAGGAGTAACTGGAATATTATATTTAGAAAGAAATTCAGAGTAGGTCAACATAAGACCATCATGGTTATAAAGTTGCCTGACAAAAATTATATCATTACAAAACCAATTCAAAAGAAATAAAGATTTAGATTTATATAGAATGTGCTGAGAATTGATTAGTTCATAGTTCGGGTCTATCGGGTTTTTGACTCGTTCCTCAATCACGTGACAGCCCAATACGCTAAACCCAATGCAGCATGAGCCGGAAAGAGAATTGATTAGTTCATAGTTCGGGTCTATCGGGTTTTTGACTCGTTCCTTAATCACGTGACAGCCCAATACGCTAAACCCAATGCAGAATGAGCCGGAAAGAGAATTGATTAGTTCATCTCATGAGTCTTCGGGTCGAGTCATTCCTTAATCACGTGACGGACCCATACGCTAAAACCATAGACAGTAAAAGAATGCAGAGAATTGAATAGTTCATCTTTCGGTTCTTCGGGTTTTTCGTTCTTTTGTCCCGTGATGTGACAACACTGGCTAGAGTAATTAGTTAATTTACAACTTTTCTTACAAAATGGGTGTGTAGTGCTTATTTATTATTAGTATTATTTACTCTTACAGTAACGTGATGCATTTCTGGTTTCAAATTGTTGCTTTTAATTTCTGTCATGGTGGTACTTTTCCATAACACTGAATGTGGAAATTAAGAGTTGGTTATGCTTAAAATGTTGATCTTTTTTTCTGTCTGTTTGTTTGTTTGTTTTTTTTGTTTAGTTGTGCAGTTATTAAATCAGATTGTCTGTGTAAACCATACTTTTGTAACATATGACACTTTATAAACATTAAAAACACTGTACATACTTTTCAATTGTTGTTTGTTTATTTTTGTGCCAGAAAAGCTTTGTAACAAAGAGGACAACTATTCCAAAATAAATTAAAATAATAAAAATGAAATTAAAATTAAAAATGAAATTAAAATTAAAAGATAATAAAGCCACTGGGTCTAATAACCTTAACAAATGAACTTTAAAAGTACAATATAAAAAAAAGAAAAACTAAATATTGCACAACAAGCTTTGCTTTTTTTACATAATAATTTTAAATGAATGCGTTTTAAAATAAATAACACTTTTGTGCCAAAATAAAAACTAAGAGGATAAATATTCCCAAAATAATTTTAAACCATTTGAATAAAAAATAAATGAAAATTAAGAGATACTAAAGCTACGGAGCCTTATAACAATAACAAATTACCTTTAAAATCACAACAACAAAAATATTGCACAACAAGCTAGTCTTTTTCTAAATAAATAAAAATAAGCTTTAAAATAAATAACACACTGTGGCTATATTTTTCGGACTTGCTTTAAGGCATGTTTTCATTATAAAAAAATACAAAAAAGCAAGCTCCCTGACCTTGGATGGGCTGAGTCTGTGAGTTCTTCTATCTGAGATAATCTGCCCAGTTTTAGAAAAAATTAATTTCAGATGGCACGGATGTGGCCACAATGCAAAGTCTTGTCTTTGTGACTTCAGAAAGGCTTTTGTATACTGGTGAACATCTCCTCCACCAGGCCAGAGGGTCTGATGTGCGGGGTAAGAGTAGCTCTGCAAGGTTGGCCCGCATCTCCATCATAGCATCTGAGGTCTTAGAAGAGGTAGCAGAAGGCCTCAAACTTGCTAACCTCTCGTCAAAGTCTTCCCAAAACATGGCCCCTGCACTGGCAGCGCACCAGGATCTGAAACTCCTCACTCTGAGCTGGGTTAAAACTGTTAAAACTGAAGTTATCATAACTTTAATGTTTTAAACTAACATTAATAATTCAAATTCAAAATGTTATTTGCTTTTAATGCATGTCATTATGTCCTTTTTTGAGCAATCTTCTTATACATATATTACACCAATATGTCAAGTCTGCCTAGGAAAAGCAATTAGCATACCAGCAAACTCAAAACTGGAGTAAAAATGAACAAACTAGTCTATAAATACTTTTTATTGTAAGCTTGGATTATTATATTATTATATAGCCTAGTGTTTATTTACCGATAGACAGTCAAGAAGACAAATTAATCAAAATTTTATTTATAACAAGGTTTTATTTATTTATAAAATAATAACACACCACAGATCCTCAACAAATAGTAACAAAAACACAGTGACAGAAATGTCAGAAATAGCGCATGGGTCTGTCACGTGATTAAGGAACGAGTCAAACTCGACCCGAAAGACTCATGAGATGATGCTATGAATTGGACTGCTTGTTAATTAGCCTTGCTGGACTTTGCAGACCCCATTGGATATGTTTAATTTATGTATGTACTTTATTTATTTGTGTATAATTTATTTATGTGTATGATTTGTATGTTTTGTTTGTAACTGCTAATGCTATCAATAATAATAAAAAAAAAAAAAAAAAAAAAAAAAAAAAAAAAGATGAACTAATCAATTCTCTTTCCGGCTCAAGACTGCGTTAGTTTTGCGTATGGGGCTGTCACGTGATTAAGGAACGAGTCAAACTCGACCCGAAAGACTCATGAGATGAACTAATCAATTCTCTTTCCGGCTCTAGACCGCGTTGGTTTTGCGTATGGGGCTGTCACGTGATTAAGGAATGACTTAAGCCCGAAGACTTCTTGTCAGATAAGAGGTGAGATGAGCTAATCACAGGCTGAAGACCCAGGTAAAGAATTAATATTTTTTTCTTTATCTTATAGCATTTTAGTTTTGTATTGTTTGTAGTGTGGTCAACGTTTGCGTAAGTACTAGATGTGTTGGGGAGGTAGCACTTAATATTTTAATAACATTTTGCTAAAATGAACGAAATGAACGAAATGACTCGAAAAAAGATTCGTTCATTTTGCTGAACGAGACTCAAAAGTCCGAGTCGGTAAAATGATCCGAACTTCCCATCACTAATCCGATGTGCGCCGCTGCGCGCAAAGGGGGAAGTGGGGGAGGGGGGGTTTTGGGGGTCAATGAGCGCTTCAGAACTCCTGATATTTAGATATACTATTCTTCAATAAATATATTTGTTTGACAGGGAAGCTGTGCGCAAACAGGAATATATATTATAAAAAAAAAAGAAAAAAAAAGAAGCACCCCAGAAAAAAGGGCACTTTCTCTCCAGGAATAAAAAGGGCAGGTGCTCAAGCCCCCTTTGATGTCTATGTGTGCACGTGCCTGGCAACACTAATCGATGGCACAAACAGGGAGCGAGACCCAAAGGAACACAACACATCAGATTGTCACAAGATTCTCGTATTGCTGCTGTAGCTTCCTCTACCCCAGATTCGACTATGACAAGGCTTGTAAATACCGGTATTCTAACTCCCCCTGTACATCTTGAGAACAGATTTGAAGCATTAATGAATGTGGATGAGGAATCCCCAAATGTTTTAACATGGATCTGATCAGCCAGCAACTAACACAGTTCCTAACAGGCGCTCAACGACGAGCAGACAGCGGCATTCAGCTCAGAGCGCAGCCGAGCCCAGGACTCAGGACTCTGTTATCAGAAACATTAGTAGCAGGACTACAACAACATGCTGCCTTCCTCAAGCAACGGTCTCTGATGTGAAAAAGGAACTTAAGAACATTCTGATTAAGCACAAGACTGCAAATCGAATCATCATCCATGTGGGAAAGAATGATATTCGGAAAGAGCAGTCAGAACTCCTTAAGAAGGACTTCAGTGAACTCTTTGTAACACTTCAAAGACTCAAAGTTCAGTCGTTCATCTGTGGACCACTCCCAGCAAGGGGAACAAATATGTTTTCACGGATGCTTGGGCTGAACACATGGCTACAAAGATCTTGTAATATAAAAGGAGTGAATTTCATCGACAACTTCAGTCTTTTCAATCATACACAACTGTTTAAACCGGATGGCTTCCACTCAAACAAACTTGGTGCTAGAGTGTTTAAAGGTCCCATGACATGGATTATTTCCTTTTCTTTAAATGCTTAGGTGTACTCATATTGTTAGTATGATTTTTACATAAAAAATTTAGAACTAAAAAGCATTTTTAGATCCTGATATTAGCCCTCTGGTTCGAATGCTCTGTTTGAAGGGGCGTGTCTGCTGTAAAACTCAGAGTAAACGACAACTGTTTTGATTGGCTGACATCTTTGCATTCGAAATGCGTATTACATATGGAACCCCTCTCATATATATATTTACTATTACAGCTGTCGAGATTTAAGAATCGTGGATTTGTTGATTATATAATTATTTTTTCGATCTTTTCCCATCACATGAAAGGCTGCAGTGATGAGCATTGAGTAGACAGAGTCTGTTTATCACGTGAATGCAGTGATCTCTTCATTATTGCAACACGTTTTCTCTCACAAAATGCTTTCACCACAACTAACAGCAAACACATGAATGCACCACATGAATACAGTAAGAGCTCCGTTGTGCAACATAACAGCGTCATTAATTGTAACGGCAGTTTGGGCAAGTGTGCAGATATACTAGCGATGTGTGACAGCTCCGAAAAAAGGGAGCGTTCTTTGATCACTCTCTGTAGTTAAATCACAATTTAAATAACAGATTTGTTTCATGCTACTAAGAGAAACAACGTGAAGTTGATCGTTTAGTCACTGGCTTGATTCACTGATGCATAAACAGTATTAAACGATTTAGAAAGAAAGTCTGTGTGAACTTGAATGATTAGCTACCCATCAGAAATCACTGATCACAGATCAGGCATTAATGAACACTGTTACTCACTGTTTGTGCCGGGGCTGTCGAATCCATATCATAAAAGTCTGTTTGAAACGCCTGTGCTGACATTGCGACTGAATTATATGTAAATATTTGGGCGGGCAAAACAGAGAAAGGGGAGGTAACAATTCTCCTTACAACGTCACAACGAGGAGATTCAAGATCAGCCCGTTTGAGCTTCCATTTTCTCAAAGGCAGAGAAAGATAACAAAATCTCGATTTACACCAATTAAAATGTCTAGAAACTTGGGGACCATATACAGGCTAGAGGAACTAATATTAATGTTAAAAAACCTCAGAAACTGAAATGTTCATGTCATAGGACCTTTAAGGACAATATCTACTTCTCCCTCCATCATCCTTCAGCAGAGTGTTTCAATCCATTCAGCACACACACACTGGGTATGAGTCATCATGTGGCTGACATATCCCACAAGGACACTGATGACACCATGCAGCCAAAACAAACACTGTGGACGGACACTATCCCAGTTGAGCCCTGCCCACAGAGCGCCTCACAGACAGACCGTGATATATCAAAACAGCTACAAGATTCAGCACCCAAGGACGGCTTTCTGGAAAACAGCCAGAGAAGCCAGGACAACATATTATTACTCTCTCCAGCATCTCCACTTCTGTGCTTTTTACAGAAAATGGAAGAATTGGTGTATGCTGGGACTAAACTCTCCCACTCATCCGCAGATATCAACAAAAAAATGGCGGGCCCACCAACCACCAAAGCCTGTGGGCCCTGTTCCTATGAGAGCTCACGTTTTATCACGTGATAGAAAGTCTAAAGCCTTTTCAAGCCTAAGGGAAAACTCATCTTTTCTGCGGCCTATTATGCATCAAACTAAGATTGATGTAAAGACACAAAGCACTGCCATCAAGCTAGAACTTTTAGGGTGTTTCACACTTGGTTCACTTGCCTGGTCCGAACCTGAGTTCGGTTGCTCCCCCTCCCCCTGCCCTCGCTGGACTGTGTTCATATTATAATATTTGAGTCCGAACCACGGTTCGCTTGCGTCATCAAGCCAGCAGCTGTTTACCCCGTTGCTTGGTAACGACAGCGCAGGAGAAGGCGGCAAATGCATAACATTACTCTCTGCACTTTTTTGTATTATGTTTTTGAACTGTATGTTTTGTCTATAAAGCTTCGGTATATAACGGCACTTAAGTCTGTCTTACAAATGTGCTGCAAATGCTCTAAAGAACATTGAAGGCGAACAAAAATGAGATGTACAGCTCTCTGCTTGCAGTGCGTCAGTCACGCTCATCAGGAAAGTGAGCGAAACACACATTTTCATCATATAATTTGTCATTAAAAGCGATTCACTTCCGCGATTTGGTACGACTGCGTTCACATAAGCAGCGAACTGTACTAGAGTTCACAAGAAGCGTACCCCAGCCCACCGGGTATGATTTTCGGGTGCGCATCCGAGTACGGAAGACAGCGTTCACATCATCCAAACGAACCGAACTCTGACATCAATCAACCTGGGTACGCACCAAAAGTGCTAGTGAGAAAGCACCTTTAAACATTCGCTCACTAAAAAATAAATCATTTCTAATCAATGACTTTATAACCACATACAATCTGGATTTTATGTTTCCAAATGAAACATGGCTAGAAGACAACTGCAGTGCAACAGTCCTCAATGAAGCATCCCCTCCTAACTTAACTTACATGAGTGTCTGCAGGACTGTTAGGAGAGGTGGGGGTGTAGCTGCTCTATTTAAAGATGTCTATCAATGCAAGCAAGTGTCATTTGGTCAGTACCTGTCTTTTGAATATCTAGGGATTGTGCTGAAAGGTGCTCCACTCATTCTGATTATTATTATTTACAGGCCTCCAAAATACTCTCCAGCCTTTGTCGAAGGGGTCACAGACATGTTATCGATCAATTATTTCCAGTTTGACTGTTTTGCTATTGCAGGGGATTTTAATATTCACATAGATAATGCAGAAAATAAAACTACAAAAGAAATGATAATGGTTCTAAACACTTTTGACCTGATTCAGCATGTGCATGGACCCACCCACAAATGTGGACACACTCTGGATCTAATCATCAGTAGGGGTCTAAACATTTCATCCATTGTTTTTAATGGATGATCTGATCACTTCTGTATTTTATTTCATATATTGATCTCTGCTACCACTGAATCTAGATCTGTCTCTGTCAGAAGGAGATGTATAAACGAGAACACAAGTGTACTATTTATGGAGGCTATATCTTTAACAACAAGCATTTCTGCAGAATCTGTTGATATTCTACTTGATTCCTTCAATTCAAAAGTTAAGAATATTATTAATGATATTGCTCCAATAATAGTCAGTAAGAAAACCGTCTCGGTTACGTATGGTAACCCTCGTTCCCTGAAGGAGGGAACGGAGACGCCACGTCGGATGACCGACGAATATGGGATATCGCTTCGATAGACCAATCTACTTCGAGTGTAAACTAAACGAGCCAATGCACATTGGCATGCAATTATTGCATCCAGCTGCCGCTGATCACTGCGTGAGTATAAGAGGGCAGCAGGTGCAATGCATACCAGTTTTTCGCTGAGGAGCCGAGCCGGGAACCCGGCAGCTCAGCGGCGGTACAGCAACCATGGCGACGGGACGTGGCGTCTCCGTTCCCTCCTTCAGGGAACGAGGGTTACCATACGTAACCGAGACGTTCCCTTTCAGTCGGTCACTCTCGACGCCACGTCGGATGACCGACGAATATGGGATCCCTATCAAAGCGCCATGGGTGCTGCCCCTTCCAGTGCCCTGTGCGAGCCGCCTGCGCCCCTATTAGGTGTAGGCCGGGGCTCAGAACAAGTAGCTCCACTCACCATTGTCAAAGCACTACCTCACTGGGTGAGATTGGATAACACTGGGAAAACGTACCCGGTCCGCTTGGAGCCGGGACGCTGCGGAAGCCCCATCCTTCCCGAAGGAGGTCTCGGAGGCAAATACACATATAGCATCCGTTTAGGAGTATACGGAGAAATTTGAGGTGATTAAAACCCTCTTGGGAAGGCAGAAGTCTGCCGGGGAAACACGGGCTCTAAGGCTATACCGTGGACTATACACATACGAGTACCGCTTAGGTCTCAATATGGAGCCCAGCCTTCCATGGTTCTCACGGATTCATCATGAAGGCCTGGCGCCGGACATTCCGCCGCGTCCAGCTGCCTAGGGTGATGGAGGAACTCAACAGGGTCTACAGTTCGGACACTCTGGAGCAGTTTTAGCAAGCCGACACTAACCGGGGCCTCTCAGTGCCACTACCCGTTTGAGGTGAGAACACAGGAGGATACCGGCTCTACACGAAGGCTATAGAACCTAGCGAACGTGTTAGGGGTCGCCCAGCCCGCAGCTCTACAAATATCTGTCAGCGAGGCGCCACGAGCCAGCGCCCAGGAGGATGCAACACTTCTAGTTGAGTGAGCTCGAAGCCTGAACGGGCAGGGCACATCCTGAGCCTGATAAGCCAGGGTTATGGCATCCACAATCCAGTGGGCCATCCTCTGCTTAGAGACGGCATTCCCCTTCTGCCGGCCTCCGTAACAGACAAAGAGCTGGTCTGAGGTCCTGAAGCTTTGCGTCCGGTCCACGTAGCACCTTAATGCTCGAACAGGACAAAGCAAAGCCAGGGCTGGGTCTGCCTCCTCCAGGGGCAGCGCTTGCAGGTTCACCACTTGGTCTTTGAAGGGTGTAGTGGGAACCTTGGGCACGTAGCCAGGCCGGGGCCTCAGGATTACCTGGGAGTCAGCCGGCCCGAACTCTAGGCACGAATCGTTGACCGAAAATGCATGCAGGTCCCCTACCCTCTTGATGGAGGCCAGTGCAAGCAGGAGCACAGTTTTCAATGAAAGAAACTTTAGCTCAACTGAATGCAAAGGCTCGAATGGGCCCTGCTGTAGTGATTTAAGCACTAGAGACAGGTCCCAAGAGGGTATACAGGGGGGCCGGGATGGATTTAACCTCCTGGCCCCTCTAAGGAACCTGATGATGAGGTCATGCTTACCCAAAGACTTCCCATTCACAGGGTCATGGTACGCAGCAATAGCGGCAACCTGGACTTTGAGGGTGGAGGGAGACAGCCTTCGCTCCAACCCTTGCTGCAGAAAGGATAGCACGGCCGCAATCGGGCATCTTCGGGGGTCTTCTCGGCGAGAAGAACACCACTCAACGAACAGGTTCCACTTCAAGGCATAGGCGTGTCTCGTAGACGGTGCTCTTGCCGAAGTGATGGTGTTAACTACCTCTTGGGGTAGGTCACCTAGAACCTCTGCGTCCCGTCCAGGGACCAAACATGGAGTTTCCAAAGGTCTGGACGCGGGTGCCAAATGGTGCCCCGTCTCTGAGTCAGTAAATCCCTCCTCAGAGGAACCAGCCAAGGAGGGGCTGTCGAGAGGAGCACTAGTTCGGGGAACCAGGTCCGAGTAGGCCAATATGGCGCTACTAGTAAGACTTGCTCCTCGTCCTCCTGGACTTTGCACAACGTCTGTGCGAGAAGGCTCACTGGGGGAAACGCATACTTGCGTAGGTCCCGCGGCCAGCTGTGTGCCAGTGCGTCCGTGCCGAGAGTTCCCTCGGTCAGGGAGTAGAAAGCCTGGCAGTGAGAGGTCTCTGGAGCATCAAACAGGTCTACCTGAGCGGCTCTGAACCGCCTCCAAATCAGCTGGACCGTCAGGGGATGGAGTCGCCATTCTCCCGGGAGCATTGCTCAAGACAGCTCGTCGGCTGTATGACTGAGCAGGCCTGGAATGTGAACAGCACGAAGTGACCTCAGAACCTTCTGACTCCAAAGGAGGAGGTGGCGGGCGAGTTGCAAGATGCGACGAGAGCGCAGACCAGCTTGGTGGTTGATGTACGCAACAGTCGCAGTGTTGTCCAATTGGACCAGCACAGGCTTGCCTCGTAAGAGACCTTTGAGACGTTTCAAGGCAAGGTGCGTTGCTAACAACTCTAGGCAATTGATGTGCCACTGCAGCTGCGGGCCCGTCCAAACCCCTGAGACTGCATGCCCGTTGTACGTGGCCCCCCCGGCGGTGGTGGAGGCATGCGTGTAAACCACAGCATGCCTGGAGATCTGCTCTAGGGGCACCCCTGCCCATAGGAATGCCAGATCTGACCACGGAGTGAGGGTTTGGCGACAGGCCGGTGTAACTTGGACCCGGTGAGTGCCGCGCTTCCACGCCCACCTCGGGACTCGGCCATAAAGCCAGTGCCGGAGCGGTCTCATATGTAATAGGCCGAGCGGTGTAAGTGCCGCTGTGGCCACCATATGCCCCAGGAGCCTCTGAAAGAGTTTCAGTGGGACCGCCGTCCTGCTCTTGGACGTATTCAAGCAGGCTAGCACCGACCGCGCACGTTCCTCTGTGAGGCGTGCTGTCTGTTCGACCGAATCCAACTCCATACCGAGAAAAGAGATCCTCTGCAATGGTGAGAGTTTGCTCTTTTCCCAGCTGACCTGAAGGCCCAACAGGCTCAGGTGCCGGAGCACCACATCCCTGTGCTCGCACAACTGATCTCGAGACTGTGCTAGTATCAGCCAATTGAGAATGCGAACACTCTGCTCTCTGAGAGGAACGAGAGCTGCCTCCGTGACTTCCGTGAAGACACAGGGAGACTGGGACAGCCGGAAGGGCAGGACCTTGTACTGATATGCTAGTCCTTCGAACGCAAGCCGCAGAAAAGGTCTGTGGCACGGAAGTATGGACACATGAAAGTACACGTCCTTCAGGTCGATTGCTGCAAACCAATCTTGGGGACGGACGCACCTGAAAATGCGTTTCTGTGTCAACATTTTGAACTGTAGCCGATAGAGGGCCCGATTCAAAACTCGCAGATCCAAGACCGGTCGTAACCCACCGCTTTTCTTGGGTACAATGAGGTACGGGCTGTAAAGCCCCTTCCTCATATCGGCTGGAGGGACCGGCTCTATCGCGGCCTTCGCCAGTAGGACTGCGATCTCTTTCCGCAAGACAGGGGCATCGGACGCTTCCACTGTAGTGAAGCGGACACCGCAGAGCTTGGAGGGAAGCCGGGCGATCTGAATCGCATAGCCGAGGCTGATGGTTCGCAGAAGCCAGCGAGACGGGCTGGGTAGCGCTGACCAGGCGCCTAAGAACCGTACAAGCGGGACCAGCAGAACCACAGCCGTACCCGCAGTGGGGCAGCGAGGTGGAACACAGGGGCCCAACTCGGGCGGCTTGTGAGCAGGCCGGAGTGTGGTGCGAGTGTGGGGTGCAGGGCTCACCTTGTTCCACGGGTTGGCAGAGGGTGCGTGAGTAGGGCCTTTGTTGACGCTCTCGAACCGCCCGCAGCTGCCATCTGGCGAAGGAGGAGGCGGCGGACTTAGGACACAATTGCATCGCTACCGCCCGCTCCACCGACGGGATTCCTGAATACCCCTTCGCTGCACCGCCCTCGAGGGTGGTGAGGGAGGAGGAGCCCACCGGCTGGTTTCTGGCAGTAAAAGGTGCCATCCACGACTTGGTGAGCTCGTCATGCACTTCCGGAAAGAAAGGCACTGGGGTGGGGCGCTGAGAACCAGCGCGCACCACCCCGAGAAACCAATCATCCAGCCGTGAGGGCTCGGGACGCGGTGGGGGATTCCACTCGAGCCCTACCCTCTCGGCGGCCCGGGAAAGCATAGCTGCCACTTCGGGATCCGAATCAGGCTTTGTCACCATCCCAGAGGTGCAATAATTGCATGCCAATGTGCATTGGCTCGTTTAGTTTACACTCGAAGTAGATTGGTCTATCGAAGCGATATCCTATATTCGTCGGTCATCCGACGTGGCGTCGAGAGTGACCGACTGAAAGGGAAAGTTCAGTTCAGACTATGAATGTGAAACTAGCCACAGCTAGACAGAATTTCTTCTCAAACCTTATAAACAGTAACTTAAACAACAATCATACTCTTATTGCCACTGTTGAGAGACTGACAAACCCCCAAAGTCAGATTCCCAGTGAAATGCTCTCAGACAGCAAATGCAATGAGTTTGCTTCCTTCTTTTCTGAGAAGATCATCAATAGCACACCCTCAAGTAATGCAGAGGTCAGACAGATTCGGCCACAATATCAAAATTTTTAAGCTATTGATAGCAAAATTCTGGAAGACATAGTGCAGCAACTAAAATCGTCAGCCTGCTATCTCGACACACTTCCCACATCTTTTTTCAAAAGTGTGCTTAACTGCTTAGAAGCAGATCTTTTAGAAGTCGTGAACACCTCACTTCTTTCTGGGACATTTCCAAACTCCCTAAAGACTGCAGTTGTTAAGCCCCTCCTGAAAAAGTGCAATCTTGATAACGCCATTTTGAGCAATTTTAGACCAATATCTAATCTTCCTTTTATAGACAAAATTATAGAAAGGTAGTTTTTAATCAGCTGAACAAATAGTTAAACTCAAATGGATACCTGGACAATTTTCAATCTGGTTTTCGACCGCATCACAGCACAGAGACAGCACTCATTAAGATAATAAATTATATTCACTTAAATTTTGACTGGCAAAATATTGGTGCTTTTATTGCTAGGTCTTAGTGCTGCGTTTGACACTGTCGATCATAACATACTTCTACAGATACTGGAAAACTGGGTCTGGCTTTCTGGGATGGTACTCAAATGGTTCAGGTCCTACTTAGAAGGGAGAGGCTATTATGTGAGTCTAGGAGAGCATAAGTCTAAGTGGACATCCATGACCAGTGTTGGGAACATTACTTTAAAAAAGTAATTAGTTATAGTTACTCACTACTTGTTCCAAAAAGTAACTGAGTTAGTAACTGAATTACTCTATAATAAAAGTAACTCGTTACCAGGGAAAGTAACTATTTGCGTTACTGTAAAAAAAAAAAAAGATGCTACATGTCAGAGAATTTGTACTTTTTTTTTTTTTTTTTTTGCAGTTTTCACAAGTCAGTTGAAATGAGTAGCCTAGAACAGACAGGTACATAACTTTCTATATTTATGCACGTCAACAGACAGCAAGAGTTTTATCCTGCACTTCAAGTATTATCTTTGTAAGAAAAGTGTTTTTGGCCACTAGCTTTGTAGATGCGTGTCACACATTACATGTACACATTACATGCAAGTTCTTGCCTTTGACCACATTTAATTTGAAGTAGTGCTACTGCATCCTTCATAACTCCAAAAAGTCTTTAGTTTTATTATATTTATAAGAGAAAGATAGTCTGTACCGTTTTTTCCCGGAAAAACACGACCGGCTGGAGGCGTGACGTGTGGGTGGAGCTAAAGAATCACGAGCGCGAGTAGGCTTTTGCGTTGAGAGCGTTTGGAAGCTGTGACATTACCGTGAGGAAAAAAACATCATCCAAAACAAACCATGGCTAACAGTCAGATTCAGCGTATATTTATGATCCAGAATCAGATCCAGAGGCTGAAATTTAACAAGAGCAGCAGCAGCAACGACTACAGCAGGACGTCTCTATGTGGTATGAATTGAAACTGTATATATTTGCTTAGCGGTTTTGGAAAATGACTAAGTTCCACTTTATGTCATTTTTTTTTTTTTTTTTTAGGTGTATATGTGGAAAGTGCAGTTTGATGACAACATGGCATGTTGTTTACTTGATGTGCTTACACGCCGATAGTTAAGTTAACAACACAGAGATATTTGAAGCAGTTTTACTCACCGCCTGCGGTTCCAACATACGATCGTGACCCTTTTTCGTTGGGACTGCATTATCCTTAAGAAATAAACGATGTGCAAATCCAGCGTCAAACTGGGCCTTGTTTGTAAAACAAACATCTTCGAAATGCAGGGAACAAACACAAACACTTGCACAACTCCGTTGATGCTCTGTAAAAATAAACTCCATCCACTGGTCCCTTAGTGCTGTTTTTTTTGGTAATCTGTGCAGGGTTGTCTTGCCCTGGCAACCAAAAACACACTTCTTTTGTGACTTTTCGTGATGCTCTCGCTCTCATCAGTGAATGTCTGTGCTCTCAGTGCTCTGCTATACGGGAGCGCGCGCTCTTCCGGCAGAAGTGCCCTTAGGACCCATATAAGGAAATTCCGCTCCATCTAACGTCACACAGAGCCATACTCGAAAAAATCTTTCCGAAACTTGTGACAAACTGGATGAGGTATTTTTGGAACAAAAATACTCCTTCAAACGTACAACTTAATTTTTTACATTTTGTCCACAGGGCTCCAGACTGCGACCAATTGGTCGCATTTTGCGACCAAATTTTGAGAGTGTGCGACTGAATTTTACATCCAGTTGCACATGTGCGACCAGTAGATTTGCACACGCACGCACGCAAACACACACACACACTTGCACACATACTAATGAGACGCGAGCACATTGAACACATTGAGTGATGCCTGTCTGTGAAGCGGCAAATGCGTGTGAGAAGAATAGGGAATGGCCACTGTAAGTGGCTAAAATGTGTGGAGGGGGAGGGGCCTAGAGATAATTCAGCGCGCGTAGACATCTGTGGGAAGGAAACAGAGACAAATATCTTCACAACCTGATATGTGCGTGCGTCTGAGCTATGAGCAAGCGAACTATTGATTCGTTCTTCCGACCTGCGGCTAGTGTACCAGTGCCAGAGTCTACAGTGTCACCGTCAGATGATGATTCAGAGTCAGAGGTTGGTGTGACGAAAAAAGTCTGCACCAGGGCCGGCCCGCAAATGCTAAGGGCGCCACTCATCCATAGGGGTGCCAGAATGAGTGAACTAGTGAATTTTTTTTATTTACATATTTTTTTTTATAATAGGCTACTATTTAAAAAACATTAATTCGAAATACTTCCAAATAAAGCAAAAAAAAAAAAAAAAAAAAAAAATCTGGCTCTTCAATCTTCCCCCGCCCATCGAGTGCTTGAAGTGCGTCAGAAACAGAGCGCGCGCACGATCAGTTGTTGGTAATTTGTTGTGTAGCGTGCCCAACGCCGCATCCAATGTATACAGCACTGCTTTTGTTAACACACAGCTCGTAGAAACGGGCCTGGCAGCTCGCGCCAGTTCTAGACAGGTGAAAGTTTCCTGATTGTGACGGAAGGCCGAATTTACATGACACATTATAAATGAGCATAGTCTGCGATAGATACAGTGCCAAAAAGAAGAGAAGAGGATAAAGACAGAGGTAAAGAGATGTAGTGAAAGAACAATTTATTGCATAGGAGTAAGATACTATAATTTCATGGCAGTTATTTTTACCTTAAACTTAATGTTAGCAGTTGATCTGAGTCCCCAGACTGTGATTTTGTACAATCATGTCATTTTTAAGACATATTTTTTATTATCACTTTTTTATTAATGTTTTACTCTACATTTGTGCAGTTTTGGGGGGATACAGTACAGGCCAAAAGTTTGGAAACATTACTATTTTTAATGTTTTTGAAAAAAGTTTCTTCTGCTCATCAAGCCTGCATTTATTTGATCAAAAATGCAGAAAAAATGTAATATTGTGATATATTATTACAATTTAAAATAATTTGTTTTCAATTTATTATACTTTAAATTATAATTTATATCTGTGATGCAAAGCTGAATTTTCAGCATCATTACTCCATTCTTCAGTGTCACATGTGACATCCAATCTATCACATGATCCTCTAGAAATCATTCTAATATGATGATTTATTATGCTTGTTGGAAACAGTTCTGCTGTAATGTGTGTGTGTGTGTGTGTGTGTGTGTGTGTATATATATATATATATATATATATATATATATATATATATATATATATATGCTAAAGCATGAACACAATGACAGGGTGAAATGGGCTGTGATGCATGGGGCGCCAGGTAAAATCTTGCCTAGGGCAGCAAATTGGTTAGGGCCGGCCCTGGTCCACACTCACCATTTTCGAGAAGACTGGCTGTAAGAATTCAGATGGCTGAGGTACTACAAGCATTAGAACTACCTTTCACCAAATACAAAAGCCAGCTCGACTTTCAAAGGAAGAATGGCTTAAAACTTAACGGAACATACAACAACGATACAGCATGCACACAAACTTTTTTACTAAGCACATTTTTTATTCTGAGTGTATGGAATTTTGTTTACTATTTGTACTGTCATGACAGCGATGGTGCTGTCAGTTTATCTTGTTGTTGCATCTTCAAAAGTGCAGAATAAAATGTGACACTGAATTTGAAACAGCACATTGTAATTTCTGCATCTATTATTAAAGTATTTATTAGTAATACAGTGGAAATTAGTAGATTTGGTTAGCATGTTGATTTACGGTGTGCGCCCCTAAATTTTCTGGTTGTGCCCCTAAAATTTTCAGTTGGGGGCCACTGTGCTCCTAGTGAAAAAAGTTAGTCTGGAGCCCTGGTCCATGTTTAGCATGGGAATCCAACTCTTTAACATTGTAAAAAACTCAGTATGCATGAAATAGCATTTCACCCACCCCTTTAAGGATGTTACTATGTGTACATCATGCACTCGCACTCTCGTTAAAGTTCCTTTTTTTTAAATTAAGTATTTTAGACTTTCTTTTAACCAGGTCCTCAACCACAAGCTCCACACTTCACCACAATGGTAACTCGCACAAAATACACCAATATAAAGTCTTTTAAAATGCTCACATAATAGAGCATTGGACATGAAAAAGTCTCCTTATTTTCACATTTTACTAAAAACTGTGTAACAGAAATGGGTCGAACCAGACAAATTAAATAATCTATCAAAGCTGTGTTTGGAACACGAGCCGAATTCCTCAGGAAGTCATAAAACATTCTGTGCCACAAGTCCCAAGGAAGATAACCAACCAACCAACCAACTCGTTCACACAACAGCTTTCAACATTAACACCACTAGAACAATTATTGACAATTTTAATTTGCAGAAGAGACTGACAAAGTTGTTGTTCGTAAGTGAGATGCAACGTCGGACATCACATGTAAACCCATGAGAGTTAAAACACTTCCTTAAACACTTCCCCCACCCAGCAGAACCAGACTGAAATTCCTAAGGGGGAAGGGCTTTGAACCTTTGGTCTCCACAGAAGTCTTTGTCATGAGAATGGCAAAGAAACTGCTTTTTGTACATATATATGGACCAGAATGAACTCGAAAAGACTTATAAATTAATCAGTCCATCGCTTCACTCCATATTCATTTATGTGTAACCCACACATTTGACTATCATGTTATAATCACTTATTGTGTATATTTTTTTTAATAACTATGGCATAGCTTAAGGATTTATAATTATTTTTGGTATGTGTGTAATCGAATTTGCTTGCTTGAATTAGCACAGATAATAATTTATTGATCAAATGTATCATATTCATTTAATAGGAATCATGTCCAAAATTAAACCCTGCAAGGCAGGAAAATTCGTACCACATGCTTGGTAAGATAAACATATGATTTATGATACCCCCTAGCCAAGACAATATCTGATTGGTCAAGACAACATTTGAGGTGTGGCCAACAGGCCAGTTTAAATACTCAGGACACCATTAAATCTTGCTTTTAGTCTCTAGCTGTGCTTCTGCTATTAGTCATGTCTGCTTTAAGTATGCTTTTAGTTGTTAGCTTTGCTTCTGCTACTAGTCATGCCTGCTCTTAGCTTTTAGCATGTAGCTTTGCTACCTAGCTTAAGCTTTTAGCCATGCTGTTTGTTATCACTGTTCTTTAAGCATGGTTCCAGCGTGCTTCTTAGCCACGATGAGAAGAAACACCACCTTGTCTTGTCAAACTTTATTTCTTTTCTTTTCCGTTTGAGAGTTTCGTGTTCTGAGTTAAGTTTTGTAACGTCGAGCCTCCGACGCCTAACCGTTCAACTTTAACCAGCCACACAACTCCATCTTCAGCCAACGCCCCACCACGGGCTCTCCAAGACGACACTTTAGCGACTACTGAACTTCCAGCCAATCAACGACATCGGGATAGCCCTTTCAACGGGACTCCTTTTTCACAGGAGACACAAGTAACTTTACCTCCAGATTGTGACCTTTACTGGTGTATCTAATATAATTTTAACCTCACTGAGGAACTCAATGCGAGAGCTAATTACGTGATTGATGGTTGTTCTTGTCTATGCAATTTAACTTATTGCTGTAAACTTGGGATTCCATATTTCCATTCTCTTAAACTCATCTTTCCCTAACTTTCGGTCTTCCTGCAACTTGTGTGAATGTGTGAGTGCGTGCGTTTATGTGTTAGATTAGTTTATATGTCTTAGATTTATCTAATAAAGCCTTATTCATATTGAAAAGAGAAGTATCTTGTGTTTTGTGCTTACAAGTTAATGTCTTAAACTGCCGATCTTGTTACTGTGCTAATTGATAGTGTTTTCACTATACTTTGGATATTAATATCCAGCGTAGATTTGATGATAAACGGCTTGTTCAGTGAATCGCAGGGCGTCTCAGTGATCAGCTATGAAACAGTGATTCTGTTCAAATTCCCTTTAAAATCTTAAATGATTCCCTTTGAGCTAAATTGACCTGTTTCCGTTACAACTGCATAAAATAACATTTTATTTCAACATTTTCTCTCCAAATATACAGTCATGTGCAAAGCATGATGGGAAGTGTAAAACTTATTTTGAGGTACTTGATTGAAACATGTTCTTTCAAAATGAAAACTTTATGTGAATCCAACGAGTAACAGTTTTAAGTCAGTTTAACATGACACAATCATGTTGAAATGAAAAATAGCCAAAATGGCATTAATTCAACATGAATTGTTAAGGTAAAGTGAACAAAACAGAAAAATCATTTTTTTGAGTGTGTTTTGATTCTTTATTATTCATTCACACTTTACATTAGGGCTTCATTAGTTAACATTAGTTAATTCATTAGTTAACAAACTGCCAATGAAAATTCTTCTGAACATTTATTAATCTTAGGTATTCCAATATTTAATAACGTTGTTAAAATAAAAAGTTGCAACTGTGTTATTTAATGAGTTATCATGAACTAAGACTTGTATTTTTTTTAACAAAGATTATTAACTTCTGTGCTACATGTGCTATTTTTAACTACCTACAATCTTATAATTCAGTTATGTAACACAAGATGTTAATTGTTGGACTGGAGTGGTGGAGATTACTTGTGGAGTATTGTTAAGTTTTATCAGCTGTTTGGACTCTCCGCCTGACGACACAAGGATCCGGTGTCAATGCATCTGGTTGTTTGGAGATTTTACTCCTCCCAAAACTGTAAAAAAATTAAGCTGTGAGCATGTTATACTGACCCAGATTTGATGAAGTGTAAAATGGAACGTGTAAACTCAACTGGATAGCAATCCTATCAATCCTGAAGTGCACTGTAAAGCCTCAAAATCCTCAGAACATTTAAAACAATTGTGTTAGAACAGAGGGAGATGTAAAAATAAAAAGAGATGAATGAAACGAGTGCTCACTCTGTTTCACACTCAATCTATTTCTCATGTTTTATTTCCTAGAGCACATTTGAATTTGATCCATCACAACACATTGATGGGTCTGTTCCCTGTTGAGAATACAATAACTTTAAAACAATGCTGAATGCATTTCAATTAAAATTGAAATTGAAATTTGCTCAAACAAAGGCCCTAAATCCCTTGATGCAAATAAGCTGTTTTTATGCAAATCTTTTAGGAAAATACTCATAGGCAAATATGGAGTGGGCAACCAGTGCAGACAGAACAGGGTTCTACTGATAACACATACAGGGTGTAGTTTGTCATGTTTTTTTTTTATAGCATTTTTAGTATTTTATTGCATTTGGACCGGTTTTTATATTTAAAATGGCCTACTTGGTCTCATGGCATAAATGTACCTGGTTACACGTTTTAGCGAGACGCGAAATACTTACCAAAAAGTACACATCACTGCAACTTCCAAAATAAATGAACACTAAAGGCAGTAAAGCTCTGAGACCTTTTATTACTTTTCACACAAATGTACAGTTTCGATAAATAAAGCATAATCTTTTGTACAATTACTTGAAAAATATCATGACTTCAAAACAATATGAATATGCTGGGAGATTTGAATGTTAGTATCACACATATCCCGCTTCATATCTATGGGTTTTCATAGATGGTAGGTTTGTTTGGTAGCTCAGAGACAGAGACATACTTGAGAGGGTTTGAATCCCATGTAACCGCGGTTCGACAAAACATTTCAAATCTGCATATAAGGAAGTTCAAATGGCACTATTTTTTCCATTTGTTAACACTATCTGGAAGGTTTAAGGTTGGGTTTGTTGTAAGAGCATATTTCCAACACGATAGAACATTAACATTAAGCGACAGTCCGTGGATATTTGAATTCTGAACCACTGCAATAGGCCAGAAGCAAAAACGTAATAGAAGCAACATAAAAACAAAGTAATACGTACCCATTTTTACGTAATAAAAACGTGCTAGGGTTCATGAATTGAACCAATGTTTTAGTGCCACTCAGTGGACATTTCTCTTTGAAACTGCTGCGAAATGTGCAGTTGGGTATGTAAACGGTGTTGTACAAAAAGTGCACAGAGGTACCTATTTTTTATGAGACCAGGTTGAAAATGGCGGATAAAAATGTAATTTCTTGAAAGATGAAAACACACATATCTTTAGTGTGCATTTGAGTTGATGCCGTTTCACATGGATGATGCAACTGACATTTTTTTGTATTGGTAACCTGAATGTGCGAAGCTTCAGGTGTCATTCACTTGGAGTTATCTTAGCTGTAGAAAAACAGTCCGTTATGCTGATTGATATCATATTTTAATGTGTTGTTCTAATCATGAACACATTGGTTTATAGTGCAAGTTTAATGTTTACTATACTTCTACACTTGTTGTTCTTCTAGTTATTTATCTATAGCAGCTTATGAATCTGAATTCGGACATTTGCAGAAAATAGCTTACTTCTACAGTGGATACATAAGCTGAAGACTAGAAACAAATAAATAATTTTCTCAAAAAATAAAATGACAACAGAGCATTGAATCTTTATTGGCACTGCAATGTATTTAGTGTCAATATTGTTCCAGTAAACATGCAAAGACCAAAGACCGATGACACTTTGACATTTGTGACAATGATGACTTTGGGGTCACTTCATCTACAGCCGATATCGTTGACTTGATTGGCAAATAAATGCACAGAGACTATTCAACTGAACAGAGATGACATCACTGAATTCAATGATGAACTGCCTTTAACTATCATTTTGCATTATTGACACACTGTTTTCCTAATGAATGTTGTTCAGTTGCTTTGACACAATGTATTTTGTTTAAAGCGCTATATAAATAAAGGTCACTTGACTTGACTTGACTTTGCAGGCCTGTTGATTTGATCAAATAAAATACAAATCTGACTACTATATAAATAAGTAATATGCAGGTTACGCCATCAAAATATATTCTACCTCATCTAAAAAATTCTACCTCAAGCAAAAATGAACTTGAGTTTAATCCTACACTCTCAGAAAAAATTAGGCTACAAAAACTGTCACGGGGGCAGTACCACCCAACATCCCCCCAGTGACAGTTTTTGTAAAAAAACAATTCTGAGAGAGTGTACAGTAAACAGGTGATTTACAGGAACTGCAACACTTGTTTTCAGTTCACTTGTTAATGTGCTTTCCCAGCTAACAAAGTAAGAACACTTTGCTAAACACTCCCCATTGTTATGAACATTATTTCTGAATGAACTACCTTTGAATGTTCTAAAAATAAGGGATAACATTTAAAAATTTTTTTAAATTGAACTCCCCAGCATAATTGTATATTTAGCAGCGTACACTTTTATATACTTCACTTATAAAAATTGTATATGATCCACTTATAAAAAAACAGGAATGTAACACTATCATTTTCACCCTCCTTATCCTGAAATCATTACCAGTTACCCACATGAACATCCAACCCATAGGTCATTACTTCATTTGCACAAATTAAATTAAGTAAAAAACAAAAAAACAAACAAACAAAAAAAAAAACCTTTTCGAGTGATATGAAAGGAAAGGAAAATCAAACCCAGTCAACCAGTGCTCATTGCAGACCATGAAAACATTAAGTTTAGTAAATATGTTTGGTCACTATATAA